>NW_022982952.1:0-25827 GCF_902652985.1 Pecten maximus
TATGAGGCCAGTATAACTGTTATTGGTAGATGTGTATGAGGCCAGTATAACTGTTATTGGTAGATGTGTATAAGGACAGTATAACTGTTATTGGTAGATGTCTATAAGGACAGTATAACTGTTATTGGTAGATGTGTATGAGGCCAGTATAACTGTTATTGGTAGATGTGTTTGAGGCCAGTATAACTGTTATTGGTAGATGTGTATGAGGACAGTATAACTGTTATTGGTAGATGTGTATGAGGCCAGTATAACTGTTATTGGTAGATGTGTATGAGGACAGTATAATTGTTATTGGTAGATGTGTATGAGGCCAGTATAACTGTTATTGGTAGATGTGTATGAGTACAGTATAATTGTTATTGGTAGATGTGTATGAGGTCAGTATAATTGTTATTGGTAGATGTGTATGAGGCCAGTATAACTGTTATTGGTAGATGTGTATGAGGCCAGTATAACTGTTATTGGTAGATGTGTATGAGGCCAGTATAATTGTTATTGGTAGATGTGTATGAGGCCAGTATAATTGGTATTGGTAGATGTGTATGAGGACAGTATAATTGTTATTGGTAGATGTGTATAAGGCCAGTATAACTGTTATTGGTAGATGTGTATGAGGACAGTATAACTGTTATTGGTAGATGTGTATGAGTGACCTGAGCTACCTTTCAGTCCTCCTGTTTAAGCCTTTGGTAAAGCCCCCTATACTAAATGATCTCCGACCTCACTTCACCGTATGTTCCCTAGAGGACAGGCTTGGACACGATAGGAGGGATGTACAGGCTAGGAAGCTGAGCTGACAGATAGAGAGCTATGAAGAGCAATTTTTAGTCCTGTAGGCCTACAGGGACATACATCATTAGGAAGATAATTGGCTTGTGACCTGAACATTTCCCCCTGTGAAGCTGGTGGCAACCATTAAAGGTTTCATTGTCGAATTGATTTGGCTTCCTTATGTATGAGATGTAAGCTGATCAACATGGTTAATTGATGACTTCAGAGTACATACACTATCTAAACTTGAACTTCTCGGTATACGGCCGGAGTACATACACCATCTAAACTTGTACTTCTCTGTATAGGGCGGCAGTACATGCTCTATCTAAAGTTGTACTTCTCTGTATAGGGCGGCAGTACATACACCATCTAAACTTGTACTTCTCTGTATAGGGCCGGAGTACATACACCATCTAAACTTGTACTTCTCTGTATAGGGCCGGAGTACATACACCATCTAAACTTGTACTTCTCTGTATAGGGCCGGAGTACATAAACCATCTAAACTTGTACTTCTCTGTATAGAGCCGGAGTACATACACCATCTAAACTTGTACTTCTCTGTATAGGGCCGGAGTACATACACCATCTAAACTTGTACTTCTCTGTATAGGGCCGGAGTACATACACCATCTAAACTTGTACTTCTCTGTATAGGGCGGCAGTACATACACCATGTAAACTTGTACTTCTCTGTATGAGGGCCGGAGTTCATACACCATGACGTATACTTGTACTTCTCTGTGTAGGGCTGGAGTATATATACCATCTAAACTTATACTTCTCTGTATAGGGCGGCAGTACATACACCATGTAAACTTGTACTTCTCTGTATAGGGCCGGAGTACAAACACCGTCTAAACTTGTACTTCTCTGTATAGGGCCGGAGTACATACTCCATCTAAACTTGTACTTCTCTGTATAGGGACGGAGTACATACACCATCTAAACTTGTACTTCTCTGTAAAGGGCCGGAGTTCATACACCATCTAAACTTAATTTGTACTTCTCTGTATAGGGCGGCAGTACATACACCATCTAAACTTAATTTGTACTTCTCTGTATAGGGCGGCAGTACATACACCATGTAAACTTGTACTTCTCTGTATAGGGCCGGAGTACATACTCCATCTAAACTTGTACTTCTCTGTATAGGGCCGGAGTTCATACACCATGACGTAAACTTGTACTTCTCTGTATAGGGCCGAAGTACATGCACCATGTAAACTTGTACTTTTCTGTATAGGGCCGGAGTACATACACCATGTAAACTTGTACTTCTCCATAGGGCCGGAGTACATACTCCATCTAAACTTGTACTTTTCTGTATAGGGCCGGAGTACATACACCATGTAAACTTGTACTTCTCCATAGGGCCGGAGTACATACTCCATCTAAACTTGTACTTTTCAGCATTTTCGTTCTTGAATATAATATTTGAACGGAGTTATTAAAACAAATCTTCTGTTAAACACGCAAAACCAATGATTGTCTAACTAATATTTCTTTTTGTTGAAATTATATGATTTTCAAATATTGTACAAATGATATTTAGTGGTGCTTCTAAAATGGTTAATAAACTTTACTGTATTATGAACTGTATTTTGTTGGTAATGATTCAGTTTACTGAATTTAGTTGTTACGTTGGGATAATTTGAACTCAACAGGTTTACATTTGTAAGTAAAGAGGTTACGGGATAAACATGACGAACAACCGTCACTTATTGTGGAACCTCTATATATATATCTTCACTGTCATCAGTGTTGTTACACTGTCTGAACAGTTTTGGAAACCCATACTCATTGTAAAACAGATTGACTATATGTTTCCATTGTTTTTGGGGGTCGCGGTGTCCGAGTGGTTAAAGTGACTATATGTTTCCATTGTTTTTGGGGGTCGCGGTGTCCGAGTGGTTAAAGTGACTATATGTTTCCATTGTTTTTGGGGGTCGCGGTGTCCGAGTGGTTAAAGTGACTATATGTTACCATTGTTTTTGGGGGTCGCGGTGTCCGAGTGGTTAAAGTGACTATATGTTTCCATTGTTTTGGGGGTCGCGGTGTCCGAGTGGTTAAAGTGACTATATGTTACCATTGTTTTGAGGGGTCGCGGTGTCCGAGTGGTTAAAGTGACTATATGTTACCATTGTTTTGAGGGGTCGCGGTGTCCGAGTGGTTAAAGTGACTATATGTTTCCATTGTTTTTGCGTGTCGCTGTGTCCGAGTGGTTAAAGTGACTATATGTTTCCATTGTTTTGGGGGGTCGCGGTGTCCGAGTGGTTAAAGTGACTATATGTTTCCATTGTTTTTGGGGGTCGCGGTGTCCGAGTGGTTAAAGTGACTATATGTTTCCATTGTTTTTGCGTGTCGCTGTGTCTGATTAGTTAAAGTGACTATATGTTTCCATTGTTTTTGGGGGTCGCGGTGTCCGAGTGGTTAAAGTGACTATATGTTTCCATTGTTTTTGGGGGTCGCGGTGTCCGAGTGGTTAAAGTGACTATATGTTTCCATTGTTTTTGGGGGTCGCGGTGTCCGAGTGGTTAAAGTGACTATATGTTTCCATTGTTTTGAGGGGTCGCGGTGTCCGAGTGGTTAAAGTGACTATATGTTTCCATTGTTTTTGGGGGGTCGCGGTGTCCGAGTGGTTAAAGTGACTATATGTTACCATTGTTTTGAGGGGTCGCGGTGTCCGAGTGGTTAAAGTGACTATATGTTTCCATTGTTTTGGGGGTCGCGGTGTCCGAGTGGTTAAAGTGACTATATGTTACCATTGTTTTGAGGGGTCGCGGTGTCCGAGTGGTTAAAGTGACTATATGTTTCCATTGTTTTTGGGGGTCGCGGTGTCCGAGTGGTTAAAGTGACTATATGTTTCCATTGTTTTGGGGGTCGCGGTGTCCGAGTGGTTAAAGTGACTATATGTTACCATTGTTTTGAGGGGTCGCGGTGTCCGAGTGGTTAAAGTGACTATATGTTTCCATTGTTTTTGGGGGTCGCGGTGTCCGAGTGGTTAAAGTGACTATATGTTTCCATTGTTTTTGGGGGTCGCGGTGTCCGAGTGGTTAAAGTGACTATATGTTTCCATTGTTTTGGGGGGTCGCGGTGGCCGAGTGGTTAAAGTGACTATATGTTTCCATTGTTTTGGGGGGTCGCGGTGGCCGAGTGGTTAAAGTGACTATATGTTTCCATTGTTTTGGGGGTCGCGGTGTCCGAGTGGTTAAAGTGACTATATGTTTCCGTTGTTTTTGGGGGTCGCGGTGTCCGAGTGGTTAAAGTGACTATATGTTTCCATTGTTTTGAGGGGTCGCGGTGTCCGAGTGGTTAAAGTGACTATATGTTTCCATTGTTTTGAGGGGTCGCGGTGTCCGAGTGGTTAAAGTGACTATATGTTTCCGTTGTTTTTGGGGGTCGCGGTGTCCGAGTGGTTAAAGTGACTATATGTTTCCGTTGTTTTTGGGGGTCGCGGTGTCCGAGTGGTTAAAGTGACTATATGTTTCCATTGTTTTGAGGGGTCGCGGTGTCCGAGTGGTTAAAGTGACTATATGTTTCCATTGTTTTGAGGGTCGCGGTGTCTGAGTGGTTAAAGTGACTATATGTTACCATTGTTTTGAGGGGTCGCGGTGTCCGAGTGGTTAAAGTGACTATATGTTTCCGTTGTTTTTGGGGGTCGCGGTGTCCGAGTGGTTAAAGTGACTATATGTTTCCATTGTTTTTGGGGGTCGCGGTGTCCGAGTGGTTAAAGTGACTATATGTTTCCATTGTTTTTGCGTGTCGCTGTGTCTGATTAGTTAAAGTGACTATATGTTTCCATTGTTTTGGGGGGTCGCGGTGTCCGAGTGGTTAAAGTGACTATATGTTTCCATTGTTTTTGGGGGTCGCGGTGTCCGAGTGGTTAAAGTGACTATATGTTTCCATTGTTTTTGCGGGTCGTGGTGGCCGAGTGGTTAAAGTGACTATATGTTTCCATTGTTTTTGGGGGTCGCGGTGTCCGAGTGGTTAAAGTGACTATATGTTTCCATTGTTTTTGCGGGTCGTGGTGGCCGAGTGGTTAAAGTGACTATATGTTTCCATTGTTTTTGCGGGTCGCGGTGGCTGAATGGTTAAGGTTAATCACTAGCCCTCCACCTCTGGGTTGCGAGTTTGAAACCCACAGGGGGCAGTTGCCAGGTACTGACCATTGGCCGGTGGTTTTTCTCCAGGTACTCTGGCTTTCCTCCATCTCCAAAACCAGGCACGTCCTTAAATGACCCTGGCTGTTAATAGGATATTAAACATTAAATAAACCAAACATTGTTTGAACCATGCTTCAAAAAGCTTAGCAATGATGAAGAAGAAAAAAAACAGAAATAAGAACTGTATCCTTTAATTTAATCTGGCAAGCCAAAGTTCATGGGAGATACTATCAAAACCAATTCATATGTAAGTTGTTGTTGGATATCTAGAGACTGTTAGAGTAAGAACCTGGTGTTAATGTTTGATGTGGTATAAGGGGGTGGGGGTCTGTTAGAGTAAGAACCTGGTGTTAATGTTTGATGTGGTATAAGGGGGTGGGGGTCTGTTAGAGTAAGAACCTGGTGTTAATGTTTGATGTGGTATAAGGGGGTGGGGGTTGGGTGTAGTGGGTAACATGTTGGGTATTTAGAGTACAGTAGAGCAGAGGACTGACCAGCTAAATGTCAGGTTGCAGGCACACTACTCACTTTCCTTTTACATAGCTATTAAACCAAACATAGGGCATCTTGTCAGATTTTAATAGAACCAAACATAGGGCATCTTGTCAGATTTTAATAGCCGCAATTCCTTACATATACATACGGGTAATCTCTGAAGGACGAAGCAGAAATTGCTTTCTCTGTTTTCTGCCATATGGAGAAGATTTGATCATTAATTGTTAAAGCTCCCAATAGCAGTTTGACATTGAAGATTATTTGGGCTCCCGTATGGAAATCTTGGCCCTGCTGACATTTGTCTGTAATGTAGACAAAAGCTGCCTTCCCTCTAACACCCCATTCTGACACTGTCAGGTTCAATCTCACAGATGACCACAAGCATGAGAAAAAGGCTCAACCAGGCTCAAGGCTGTGGAGCCTGTCTCCCCCGATATTCCATAGTGAGCCCACATTTCCATTGATCTGGACAAGTTTAACACATCCAGCGGGTGACAGTAGCACAGAGAATCGTTTTCTGTCCTCCCTGTGTATACTGGGTTTTGTTTCTGGTACACAGGCAGGAAATTTGCATGATGAGTTATGTTAAGATGTCAGACTTTGGAACATCAAACAACTCAGTCTTGAATCTGAATGTGAATGTATATATCCTTACATTTCTAATGCCATGCATGCATATGATGAATTCAGAAAACCCCAAGGAAGAAATCTCTGTTTTTGATGGAGGCTAATGGGCTTCACATAACTTTATTTCGTCAATACCAAGATAGATAAAGTGTTACCATATTTTATATACATCCAAAACTGTGGTGAATAATCTTTCTACAGCAATCAACTACAATTATTACCTAAACAAATCACTGGAGTCTAATCGTTACACCCCCATCCCAATACTGAAGAATGATTTGATATTATTGGACATTTTACATAGAATTCAGGACTGAGTATAAAACTGTTTTATGACACAGGGGCCTGATATCAACTAATAAATCAAGGAGAGGTGGCATGCATGTTAAACAAGAGTAAACACCACACTTCAGTTGTAATCGACTCATTACATTGACGTCTTCTCCATTACAAACATCCCTGTGGATATTGGTTGTATCTCCAGTTCTTAAATAATCTTTCTTTGCTTTAAAAGTACAAAAATAAGGAGTTTTGAAGATGTAGTGCTGATAGTTCATCATACTCTCTTCCTCTCCTTCATGTCAAATGATTAAATCGACATTAATCAATACTGACAGTCATTGCTCTGCAATACAGCAGACTTAGTGTTAAAATTGTTTAAAGTGGATCCTCATATTTAAAAAAGTGCAATGTTTGATGGCTGAGCCTCTGTTCTTTGAATATAGTGGAGAGTTTTATGGCAAAGCATCTCTCATTGAAGACATGGGGAGCGGGGTTTGGTATTGTACAGAGCCTGTGGCCACTTTGAAAAAGTGGGGAACTCCTTCCAATTTAAAAGTTCAGGGTGGGGAGGTGTAAATGTATTTATTATTGAGTGAAAGGAAAAAGTGGGGAACTCCTTCCAATTTAAAAGTTCAGGGTCAACAGGGGAGGTGTAAATGTATTTAGTATTGAGTGAAAGGGAATACCATGGTTCAGATATAGAACTGGATTTTCCTGCAGAATGGTTAATACCTCCTGTCATCGACCACTATTGTATAAATGTCCTCCATTCTTGGTTGTGTCAAGTGTCTCGCTAGGCTGTTAACCACTGCAGAATCGTAATTTGGTGATGTTTTCACCTTAATGATATTGTAAGAGAGCAAGTAGTTCATTCTTGGTCATTACCAGGATTTTGTTTCACATATCAGGACATTCTCTAAAAACTAAATGTCAATTTCACATTTCAAAATTAAACATTCTATAAAGCCTAAAGGTCATTGTTTTACATACATGCCATACCTCCCGGCGTGAGACAAAATCTCCCTTATTTTCAAGTCATTTATTTCCTCCCGGCAGGAGAGCCAAAATTCCCGTATTTTGTAATTCCCTCCGGTATTTTTGCTGACGCCATTTTTGTTTACAATTCAGTGTTTTTCTTGCGAGATTTGGCTAAATTTAGCGATCACGTGATCCATCTGTTCACGTGATCACTCAATCAAAATGGCGCCTGTTGGACACGGCTTTCACACGAAGCTCTGGCTAGTGTAATGTTTGCGCTAGAATATATATCACCATGAAATAAAGGCAAGTCGCTTACAAATAACTTTAACCCCCTTAGCTAACAGACTTGAATTATGGTTTGTTTTCTTTTAGGACCATACTTTGATGATGATAATTGATACAGAGTCTCAGTCTGGTCAGACGCAAAATCACACGTGTTTTTCATTTACCATGTGTATCGTTGATCAGTGATAGCAAGATGAAATCCGATATTTTCTTTTAGAAAACTATCAGAATTAGCACATCTGTTGGTCGTTACAAAGTGGTCAATCATGGTGTTTACAATGACTGTACAGTCCATGACAGAGACAATATACAAAATCTAGAATGATCGTGATAAGATTTACTGCAGTCTCCTAACATTAACATCTTCCGTTCTCATAATTTCATGTATACACTTGCACACTTGGAATATTTTTATATCTAAATGGTCCAACATAAGGTATCCCACAGGACATTTCATGGTGATTTTTACAACTGATGTGTTCCCTCGGAGTGGATCAAGCTTTCTAATTTTAAGAAAATCCAAACTGATAAATGAATAACTTGCTTGTCTTAATCTTTAGCTACATGTAATTATAATATACCCTTTTCAAATGCTGTTATGCAATATGCATAAAGCTGTGAAACTTTTGTGTTGCATAAAAAAAATCGGGAAAAAAATTCATATCATCAGAATCTGAATGAATACTTATTGCATTTTTTACCTTATACAACTTTTTGTTGTTTGCATATACAATATGATTAATATCTAAAATAAATACAAATATTCTTTATCACTTTCAAAATTAGTTAATTGCTAAAAAATTGAGTAAAAATGTCGATATTTATGTCGCGCACAAATCTCCCTTATTTTAGGCAAAAATCCCTTAAAATAATCATCAATCTCCCTTATTGGTCTCCCAAAAATATGGCATGTATGGACTTTTACATTTCAAAACATTTCCTAAAACCTAAAGGTCAATGTTTCAAATTTCAAAACATTCCCTAAAACCTAAAGGTCAGTGTTTCAAATTTCAAAACATTCCCTAAAACCTAAAGGTCAGTGTTTCAAATTTCAAAACATTCCCTAAAACCTAAAGGTCAGTGTTTCAAATTTCAAAACATTCCCTAAAACCTAAAGGTCAGTGTTTCAAATTTCAAAACATTCCCAAAAAAACCTAAAGGTCAGTGTTTTAAATTTCAAAACATTCCCTAAAACCTAAAGGTCAGTGTTTCAAATTTCAAAACATTCCCTAAAACCTAAAGGTCAGTGTTTTAAATTTCAAAATATTCCCTAAAACCTAAAGGTCAATGTTTCAAATTTCAAAATATTCCCTAAAACCTAAAGGTCAGTGTTTCAAATTTCAGAACATTCCCTAAAACCTAAAGGTCAGTGTTTCAAATTTCAAAACATTCCCTAAAACCTGAAGGTCAGTGTTTCATTTAGCTCACTTGTTACTGTACATTTTTATTGTCACGTCATTAGTTAATTATCACTGTTCCAGGAATTATCTGTCTGAGAAAAAACCTGTGACAATTTATATAATTAAGTTCTAATACTGTTAGCGTATCTCAGTCAATGACAATTATCGGTACTAAAGCTGGCCTTGTGACGTCACCATGAACCCTTGGGCCAGCTTACTTTCACCTACATCGAAGTAAGCAAGAATGGTGTTATCATCAGGGTTTTGTACCTTGGCGTTTCTGCTTTGGATTATTTTGTGTAAAATGATTCGTACGTATCGGCTAATGCATTGTAGCTGACACAGATAACATATTTACATCCACTATTGAGTAATTTATCCAGCAATGTGTTTAGAGACCATGGAGTCACCATGAGACATCAGTATTGTGTTATCACATGTAGCTTCTTCCTGAAATAATCAAATTGCTTGTATCTCTCTTTGCGTGTAATATATTGCTCCCCAATTAGTGCATTTTACAAAATGAGCTATGGATACATATCTGTATCTACCTCATAGAATTAAGGTTCCCTCTTCACATAGATTTACATAGGTAGCCACTGTAATTAAGTAATTTGAATATCTATACAATGTATTTAAGATTTATATCTATAATATAGAATTTACACAGCTTCCAGATGGAGCTTACAAAGATACATTATGTAATTATAAAAATCATCTAGACCATATGTATAAAGATGAATGGCACGAGTTAAACAGTAACACAGATCAATGTAGAAATTGATCTGTTATAGCTTTTGGAGTCTCTGTGACTCTGTCCATATCATGTATACATTTCTATTGAAATTCCAATATTTTTGGTGTGAACCGTTCAGGAAATATTATCTTGTGGTTAATTTAGAAAGTGTAGTAGAGCTTTGGTAAATGACATTAATTGTCCTAAAAAAACAATTGCATCAAATTCTTGAATGTTTTACTTTGCCATTATCAAAAGTTAGGACACAAGTATTGATTTTAAAATGTTGTAAATGTTACAGAAAAAGTGTGGACAGTAACAAGAACCAGACCAAGAAGTCATCACAGTACCATCCAAGGTACCTCTGGATCCGACTCGCCATCTTTGAGAAACAACTGGCAAAAATCCTCGACTATCTGGTACAGAATAACAGGTAAACGATTACCTAATTTAAACAACAAGGTGGCCAGTGTAGACCCATCTTTATTGATCGAGGTGTATAATATTTTGTCAGATTTTAATTGTTGAATCTAGTGTAGGTATATATATGTTCATACTTCATCATTATGACTCACATATTATAGGAATAAGAATACAGATTCATTTAGGCCCTACATACATTCTGAATCAGAATATTAATTTTTTTTTATGGACAGATATACAAGTTTTTGTTTATCGGTTATATAATTAAATCGGAGTAGTCTGAAGTTGATATCCACCCTGAATTAGCATGGATGATTTGTGTTTTAACAGTAAATACTATGAAGAGGAAGCCCTTATATCAGATCCAGTGGACGGACCAATATTTGCATCATTACTGGGTATGCTTTTACATGCTTATTTATCTTGTATGGAACAAAAAATAATGGGAGTATATCAGAGACCCGTGTATATGTACGGGAGTATATCAGACCCGTGTATATGTACGGGAGTATATCAGAGACCCGTGTATGTGTACGGGAGTATATCAGAGACCCTCGTATATGTATGGGAGTATATCAGAGACCTGTGTATATGTACGGGAGTATATCAGACCCGTGTATATGTACAGGAGTATATCAGACCCGTGTATATGTACGGGAGTATATCAGACCCGTGTATATGTACGGGAGTATATCAGAGACCCGTGTATATGTACGGGAGTATATCAGAGACCCGTGTATATGTACGGGAGTATATCAGACCCGTGTATATGTAGGGGAGTATATCAGAGACCCGTGTATATGTACGGGAGTATATCAGAGACCCGTGTATATGTACGGGAGTATATCAGACCCGTGTATATGTACGGGAGTATATCAGACCGGTGTATATGTACGGGAGTATATCAGACCCGTGTATATGTACGGGAGTATATCAGAGACCCGTGTATATGTACGGGAGTATATCCGACCCGTGTATATGTACGGGAGTATATCAGACCCGTGTATATGTACGGGAGTATATCAGAGACCCGTGTATATGTACGGGAGTATATCAGAGACCCGTGTATATGTACGGGAGTATATCAGACCCGTGTATATGTACGGGAGTATATCAGACCCGTGTATATGTACGGGAGTATATCAGAGATCCGTGTATATGTACGGGAGTATATCAGAGACCCGTGTATATGTACGGGAGTATATCAGACCCGTATATATGTACGGGAGTATATCAGAGACCCGTGTATATGTACGGGAGTATATCAGAGACCTGTGTATCAGAGACCCGTGTATATGTACGGGAGTATATCAGAGACCCGTGTATATGTACGGGAGTATATCAGACCCGTGTATATGTACGGGAGTATATCAGACCGGTGTATATGTACGGGAGTATATCAGAGACCCGTATATATGTACGGGAGTATATCGGAGACCCGTGTATATGTACGGGAGTATATCAGACCCGTGTATATGTACGGGAGTATATCGGAGACCCGTGTATGTGTACGGGAGTATATCAGAGACCCGTGTATATGTACGGGAGTATATCAGACCCGTGTATATGTACGGGAGTATATCAGAGACCCGTGTATGTGTACGGGAGTATATCAGACCCGTGTATATGTACGGGAGTATATCAGAGACCCGTGTATATGTACGGGAGTATATCAGACCCGTGTATATGTACGGGAGTATATCAGACTCGTGTATATGTACGGGAGTATATCAGACCCGTGTATATGTACGGGAGTATATCAGACCCGTGTATATGTACAGGAGTATATCAGACCCGTGTATATGTACGGGAGTATATCAGAGACCCGTGTATATGTACGGGAGTATATCAGACCCGTGTATATGAACGGGAGTATATCAGAGACCCGTGTATATGTACGGGAGTATATCAGACCCGTGTATATGTACGGGAGTATATCAGAGACCCGTGTATATGTACGGGAGTATATCAGACCCGTGTATATGTACGGGAGTATATCAGAGACCCGTGTATATGTACGGGAGTATATCAGACCCGTGTATATGTACGGGAGTATATCAGACCCGTGTATATGTACGGGAGTATATCAGAGACCCGTGTATATGTACAGGAGTATATCAGAGACCCGTGTATATGTACGGGAGTATATCAGAGACCCGTGTATATGTACGGGAGTATATCAGACCCGTGTATATGTACAGGAGTATATCAGACCCGTGTATATGTACGGGAGTATATCAGAGACCGGTACGGAGTATATCGAACGTGTATCTGTTACGGGGAGTATATCAGAGACCCGTGTATATGTACGGGAGTATATCAGAGACCCGTGTATATGTACGGGAGTATATCAGAGACCCGTGTATATGTACGGGAGTATATCAGAGACCCGTGTATATGTACGGGAGTATATCAGACCCGTGTATATCAGAGGAGTATATCAGACCCGTGTAAATATGTACGTATATCAGAGACCCGTGTATATGTACGGGAGTATATCAGACCGTGTATATGTAGGGAGTATATCAGGACCCGGTATATGTACGGGAGTATATCAGAACCCGTGTATATGTACGGAGTATATCAGAACCCGTGTATATGTACGGGAGTATATCAGAGACCCGTGTATATGTACGGGAGTATATCAGAGACCCGTGTATATGTACGGGAGTATATCAGACCGTGTATGTACGGGAGTATATCAGAGACCGTGTATATGTACGGAGTATATCAGAGACCCGTGTATATGTACGGGAGTATATCAGACCCGTGTATATGTACGGGAGTATATCAGACCGTGTATATGTACGGAGTATAATCAGAGACCCGTGTATCATGTACGGGAGTATATCGAGACCCGGTATATGTACGGGAGTATATCAGACCCGTGTATATGTACGGGAGTATATCAGACCGTGTATATGTACGGGAGTATATCAGAGACCCGTGTATATGTACGGGAGTATATCAGAGACCCGTGTATATGTACGGGAGTATATCAGACCCGTGTATATGTACGGGAGTATATCAGAGACCCGTGTATATGTACGGGAGTATATCACAGAGCCGTGTATATCAGACCCGTGTATATGTACGGGAGTATATCAGAGACCCGTGTATATGTACGGGAGTATATCAGACCCGTGTATATGTACGGGAGTATATCAGAGACCCGTGTATATGTACGGGAGTATATCAGAGACCCGTGTATATGTACGGGAGTATATCAGAGACCCGTGTATATGTACGGGAGTATATCAGACCCGGTGTATATGTACGGGAGTATATCAGAGACCCGTGTATATGTACGGGAGTATATCAGAGACCCGTGTATATGTACGGGAGTATATCAGAGACCCGTGTATATGTACGGGAGTATATCAGACCCGTGTATATGTACGGGAGTATATCAGAGACCCGTGTATATGTACGGGAGTATATCAGAGACCCGTGTATATGTACGGGAGTATATCAGACCCGTGTATATGTACGGGAGTATATCAGACCCGTGTATATGTACGGGAGTATATCAGAGACCGTGTATATGTACGGGAGTATATCAGACCGTGTATATGTACGGGAGTATATCAGACCGTGTATATGTACGGGAGTATATCAGAGACCCGTGTATATGTACGGGAGTATATCAGAGACCCGTGTATATGTACGTGGAGTATATCAGAGACCCGTGTATATGTACGGGAGTATATCAGACCCGTGTATATGTACGGAGTATTCAGACCCGTGGATAGTACGGGAGTAATCAGGACGCTGGTGTATATTACGGAGTATATCAGAGACCCGTGTATATGTACGGGAGGATATCAGAGACCTGTGTATATGTACGGGAGTATATCAGAGACCCGTGGTATATGTACGGGAGTATATCAGACCCGTGTATATGTACGGGAGTATATCAGACCCGTGTATATGTACGGGAGTATATCAGAGACCCGTGTATATTACGGGAGTAATCAGACTTTAGATGTACGGTGAGTATCAGACCCGTGTATATGTACGGAGTATATCAGACCCGTGTATATGTTACGGGAGTAATCAGAGACCCGTGTATATGTACGGGAGTATATCAGACCGAGTGTAATGTACGGGAGTAGATCAGACCCGTTATATGTACGGAGTATTCAGACCCGTGTATATGTACGGGAGTATATCAGAGACCCTGCGGTATATGTACGGGAGTATACAGAACCCGTGTATATGTACGGGAGTATATCAGACCCTGTATATGTACGGAGTATATCAGAGACCCGTGTATATGTACGGAGTATATCAGAACCGATGTATATGTACTGGAGTATATCAGACCCGTGTATATGTACGGAGTATATCAGAGACCCGTGTATATGTACGGAGAGTATATCAGAGACCCGTGTATATGTACGGGAGTATATCAGAGACCCGTGTATATGTACGGGAGTATATCAACCCGTGTATATGTACGGGAGTATATCAAGACCCGTGTATTTGTAGGAAATAATCAGAGACCCTTTTTATGTACGGGGGGGTATATCAAAACCCGTGTATTGTACGGGGGTATATCAAACCCTGTATATGTACGGGAGTATATCAGACCCTTTTTTATTAGGGAAATATATCAGAGACCCTGTATATGTACGGGAGTATATAAAAACCCGTGTTATGTACGGGAGTATATAAACCCCTGTATATGAGGAGTATATCAGACCCCCGGATTTCGGAGATATCAGAGCCCGTGTTATGTACGGATATATCAAACCCTGTTATGACGGGGTTTCAGACCGGTGTTAGTACGGGAGTATATCAGAGACCCGTGATATTTTCGGGAGTATATCAGAGACCCTGTATATTGGGAGTATACAAAACCCTTTATTTCGGGATAATCAGACCGTGTATAGTGGGGGGTATATCAACCCGTGTAATGACGGGGTTATAAGACCCCGGGTTATGACGGGATTAAACAGACCTTGGTATATTTAGGATATATCAACCTTTTTAATATGCGGGATATTCAAACCCTGTATATTACGGAGTTTAAAATAAACCCCCTGATATGTACGGGGGGAAACCGGCCCTGTATAGCGGGGGTAATCGACCCCTGTATATGTAGGGAGTATTCAGACCCGGATATGTAGGGGGGTATATAGAGACCCGTGTATTGTACGGATTATCAAAACCCGGGATATCGGGATTATCAAGGGGCCCTGTTAGTACGGGAGTATATCAGGACCCCTGATATGTCGGGATATATCAACCCGGTAATTACGGGAGTATATAGACCCCTTAATGTAGGGAGTATACAGCCCCGTGTAATGTACGGAGTATATCAGACCCTGTAAGTCGGGAGTATTAGACCCCTGTATAGGCGGGGGTTATCAACCCCGTATAGTACGGAGTATATCAGGGCCCTGATATGTACGGAGTATACAGACCGTTATATTACAGGATATATCAAGACCCGGTAATTTACGGGGGTAATCAAAACCCGGTATATGACGGGGAGTATATCAGACCCGTGTATATGTACGGGAGTATATCAGCGACCCGTGTATATGTACGGGAGTATATCAGGACCCGTGTATATGTACGGGAGTATATCAGGACCGTGTATATGTATGACGGGAGTATATCAGACCCGTGTATATGTACGGGAGTATATCGACCCGTGTATATGTACGAGGAGTATATCAGAGACCGTGTATCTGTACGGGAGTATATCAGAGACCGTGTATATGTACGGGAGTATATCAGAGACCGTGTATATGTACGGGAGTATATCAGAGACCGTGTCATATGTACGGGAGTATATCAGACCCGTGTATATGTACGGGAGTAGATCAGACCCGTTGTATATGTACGGGAGTATATCAGACCCGTGTATATGTACGGGAGTATATCAGGACCCGTGTATATGTACGGGAGTATATCAGAGACCGTTTATATGTACGGGCGTATATCAGAACCCGTGTATATGTACGGGAGTATATCAGACCCGTGTATATGTACGGGAGTATACAAAACCCTTTTATATGTCGGGATATTCAACCCTTTTATATGTACGGGTTTTCGAACCCTGTATATGTCGGGGGTTTTCAGGAAACCCCGGGATAGTAGGGATATATAAAACCCTGTAAGACGGGGGTATATCAGACCCCTGTATATTACGGGAGTATATCAGAGACCCCTGTATATTACGGGGGTATATCAGAGACCCGTTTAAGTACGGGAGTATATCAGAGTGTATTTGGGGGATATCAGACCGGGTATAGTTTGGGAGTTATAAAACCCGTGTAATGTACGGGAGTAATCAGACCCCTGTATAGGACGGGAGTATTTTAACCCGTGTATATGTCGGGAGTATACAGACCCTTGTATTTTACGGAGTATACAGAGACCCGTGTAATGTACGGAGTATATAGACCGTGTATATTACGGGAGTATATCAGACCCCCGTGTATTGCGGGAGTATTCAAAACCCTTTTTTATGTACGGGATATATCAGGACCCGTTTTTATTCGGGAGTATCAGAAACCCCTGTAATTAGGGAGTATTCAGACCCGTGTATATGTAGGGATATTCAACCCTGATGTAGGGGGGATATCGAGACCCTGTATTGTACGGGGGGGGGGAAAATTTCAGACCGTGATATGTACGGAGTATATCAACCCCGGGATATGTACGGGAGTATATCGACCCTGATATTAGGATTATCAAGACCCGTGTATATGTACGGGGGTATATCAGGACCCGTGTATTGTGGGGTATTCAACCCGTGTATTGTACGGGAGTATATCGAACCTGTATATTACGGGGGGTAAAAAATCAGAGACCCGTTATGTACGAGTTAAAACAGAGACCCTGTATATTACGGGGTAATCAAAACCTGATAGTACGGGGGAGGTATATTCAGAAACAACCGGTTATTGTACGGGAGTTATCAAAACCCCTTATATTACGGGAGTAATCAGACCCCCGTATATGTACGGGGTATATCAGACCTGTTATGTCGGGAGATATCAGCCCTGTATTGTACGGATATTCAACCTTATATTACGGAGTATTCCCCAAAAAACCCGTGTATATTACGGGGGGGGGCGGATAATAGACCCTGTTAGTCGGAGTAATCAAAAACCGGTATAGTACGGGAGTTAGGACCCCCTGTATATGTACGGGATATTAGACCTGTATATGTACGGGAGTATATCAGACCCGTGTTTGTACCGGGGTATATCAGACCCCGTTTTATGTACGGGAATACAGACCCGGGATATGTGGGAGTAATCGACCCTGTATATGTACGGGGGTATATCAGGACCCTGTTATTTCGGGAGTATATCAACCCCGGGGATATGTAAGGAGTATTCGACCCGTGTATAGTAGGGAGTATTCAAACCCTGATATGTAGGGAGTATTCAGAACCCGGTTTTGTACGGAGTATATCAACCTTTTTATAGTAGGGGTATATAAAACCCTGTATTGTCGGGGGTATATCAAGGGCCCTGTAATTTCGGGGTTATCGACCCTGTATATTACGGGAGTTATCGACCGGTTTATGTACGGGGGTTATCAGCCCTTATATTACGGATAACAAAACCCTTTTGTACGGGATTCCACCCCTGTAATTACGGGGGGGGATTCAACCCTTATATTACGGGGGTATATCGAGACCCGTGTAAGTACGGGAGTATATCGAGACCCGTGTATATGTGAAAAAAAAATCGGGAGTAATCAACCCCTGTTATGTACGGGGGTATATCAGGACCGTGTTAAATTACGGGAGTAATCAGAGACCCTGTATAGACGGGGGGTTATCAGACCCGTTAAAATGTAGGGGAGTAATCAAGACCCTGTATATGTACGGGGATATTCAGAGACCCCTGTATAGTAGGGGGTATACGGGGCCCCCTGTTATGTACGGGGGTATATCAAAACCCGTTATATGTCGGGAGTAATTTAGACCCCTTATAGTACGGGAGTATATCAACCCTGTAATGTACGGGGGAAATCGGGGCCCCTTATTTTACGGGAGAATTTAAAACCCGTTATGTCGGGGTATATCGACCCGTGATATGTACGGGAGTTTTCAGAGACCCTGAGTGTACGGGAGTAATTTAACCCGTGTATAGTACGGGGGTATACAAAACCCCTGTATATTACGGGAGATATCAGGGCCCTGTTTTATTTGGGGGGTATATCAGACCGTGTATATGTACGGGGTAATCAACCCGTTATTGTACGGGGGTTATCGACCCGGTTTAAAGTACAGGGTATATCAGACCCGTGATATGTACGGGAGTATATCAGGGGACCCGTGTATTGTCGGGAGTATATCAGGGCCCCTTATTGTACGGGAGTAAAACGAACCCGTGTTAGTCGGGAGTATATCAGACCCGGTATATGTACGGGGGTTATCGAGAACCCGTGTAATTTTACGGGGATACAGCCCCTTTTATAGTAGGGAGTATATCAGACCCCCGTATAGTACGGGGGTTATAAAACCCGTGATTGTCGGGGTATATCAACCCGTGTATAGTAGGGAGTATATAGAGACCCCTGTATTTACGAGTAATAGAGCCCGTTATTACGGGAGATACAACCCGTGTAAATTTTACGGGGGTATTCAGACCCGTTTATAGTACGGGAGTATTCAAAACCCGTGTATATGTACGGGTAATCGACCGTGTATTGTCGGGGGTTTCGAACCCGGTATATTACGGGAGTATATCAAACCCGTGTATTTACGGGAGTATATCAGAGACCCGTTTATATTACGGGAGATATCAAGGGCCCCGGGGATATTACCGGGGGTATACGAGACCCGTGTATATGTCGGGAGTAATCAAAACCCGTTATATTACGGGGGTTTCAAGACCCGTGTATATGTACGGAATATCAGAACCCTGTATATTTCGGGAGTATATCAACCCGGGGAATGTGGGGGGATATCGACCCTGTAATGTACGGAGTTTCAACCCTGTATATGTCCCCGGGGGTATATAGACCCGTGTAATTACGGAGTATTCAGACCCGGTAAGACGGGATATATCAAGACCCTTATATGTAGGGGGTAAACGACCTTATATGTTCGGAAATATATCAGAGACCCTTTATATTCGGAGTATATCAGGACCCGTATATTACGGGGGATATAAGACCCGTGTATATGTACGGGGGTATATCAGAGACCCCTTATTACGGGGGAAATCAAAACCCGTGTATATGTACGGGGGTTTAAACAGAGACCCGTGTATATTAGGGAGTATATCAGACCCGTTATATGTACGGGGTATATCAGACCCTTGTTATGTACGGGAGTAATCAGAGACCCGTGTTATGTACGGGAAGTATATAAGACCCCTGTATATGTACGGGAGTATATCAGACCCTTTATATGTACGGGAGATTCAGACCCTGTATTGGGACGGAGTATATAAGACCCGTGTAATGTACGGGGGGGATATCGAGACCGTGTATATGTACGGGAATATCGCCGGTGTATATGTACGGGGTATATCAGAGACCCGTTTATGTACGGGATTCAAGACCCTTTTATTAGGGAGTATATCAAAAACCCGGGATATGTACGGGGGTATATCAGACCCGTGTATTACGGGGGTAATCAGGGCCGGGGTATTGTACGGGGAAATATATCAGGACCCTTTATATTTTCGGGGGTATATCAACCTTGGGATATGTACGGGAGTATATCGACCTGTATTGTCGGGAGTATTAAACCCGTGTATAGTACGGGTAATCAGAGACCCTGTATATGCGGGGGTTATCAGACCCGTGTATAGTAGGGGTAATCAGACCCGTGTATATGTACGGAGTTTCGACCCTGTATATTAAGGGGAGATATCAAAACCCGTTATGTAAAGGGGTATATCAAACCCCTGTATTTTACGGGATTATCAAACCCTTTAGTACGGGGATATATAGAGACCCGTGTATATGTCGGGGGAATCAACCCGGTATATGTACGGGAGTTATCAGACCCGGGTTTTTATGTACGGGGGGGATATCAACCCGTTTTTTATGAGGGAGTATATCAACCCGTATAGTACGGGGTATACAGACCCCGGGATTGTACGGGAGTATATCAGACCCTGTATAGTACGGAGTATATGGGCCCCTGTATATTACGGGGGGTAATCAGACCCCTGTATTGTACGGGGGTATATCAGAACCCGTGTAATGTGGGGTATATCACCCGTGTATATGTACGGGGGGTTATCAGACCCGTGTATAGGGAGGGGGGTATATCAGAGACCCTTTATGACGGGGGTAATCAGACCCCCTTTTATGTACGGGGGTATTCGAGACCCGGTTTTAATTTGGGAAAAAACGGGAGTATATCAGAGACCCGGTAATGACGGGGGTATTCAACCCGATATGTACGGGAGTATATCAGAGACCCCGGGTTTGGGAATATGTACGGGGGTATAGAGACCCCTGTAAATGTCGGAGATATCAACCCGTATATGGGGAGTAATCAGACCCGTGTAATGTACGGGAGATATCAAACCCGTATAGTAAGGGAGTATATCAGAGCCCGTTAAAATTACGGGATATATCAAAACCGTGATATGTACGGGTAATCCCGAGCCCCTGTATTGTAGGGAGTAAACAAGGCCCGTGTAATTTTCGGGGTAATCAGCCCCCCTTAATTAGGGGGTATATCAGAGACCCGTGTTATGTACGGGATTTTATAACCCCATAATGTACGGGAGATATCAGAGACCCCCAGATAGGGACGGGAGTAACAAGGCCCGTGTATATGTACGGGGAAAATCCAAGGGAAAAACCCGGAATGTACGGGGGTATATCAACCCTTTTATATTACGGGGTATATCAGAGACCCTGTATTGACGGGGGTATTCGACCCGTTAATGTAGGGAGTATATCAGAGACCCGTGTATATGTACGGGAGTATATCAAAACCCTTATATGTACGGGAGTATATCAGACCCGTTTTGTCGGGATATATCGAGACCCGTTATTTTTCGGGAGTAAATCAGGGCCCCTGTTTTGTAGGGAGTATATCAGAGACCTGTATATTAGGGGGTTATAAGAGCCGGGATATTAGGGGAGTATATCCAAGGCCTGTATATTACGGATAATCAAGACCCCTGATTGTAGGGGGTTTTATCGACCCCTGTATTTAAGGGAGTATATCAAGACCCCGGGAATGTAGGATTTTACAGAGACCCGGTATAGTACGGGAGATAACGGGGCCGTGTTATGTACGGGAGTATATCCAAAAGGAGCGGGGGATTTAGACCCCCTGTTATGTACGGGAGTATATCAGACCCCTTATAGTACGGGGGTTTTTCAGAGACCCGGTATATTACGGAGTATATCAAAACCCGGGATATTACGGGGGTAACAAGCCCGGGGATATGTACGGGGGTTTAAGACCCCTGTTATGTACGGAATATCAGAACCCGTGTTAGTACGGGAGATATCAAGACCCGGATTGTAGGGAGTATATCAGACCGTGTATTTGGAGGGAGTATTAGGACCTTTATATTAAGGGGGGTATACAGAGACCCGGGATATTTGGAGTAAAATCAGACCGTGTAAGTACGGGAGTATATCAAAACCCCCTGTATAGTAGGGTATATCAGAAAACCCTGTATATTAGGGAGTATATCAAGACCCTGTATATGTACGGGGGGATTCAGAGACCCGTGTATATTGGGGGTATATCAGACCCCTGTAATGTACGGGGGTAAATTCAAGACCCCTGTAAGTACGGGAGTATATCAGAGACCCGTGAATGTAGGGGGTATATCAAAACCCTTTAGTACGGGAATATCGAGGGGATATGTACGGGAGTATATCGAGCCCTGTAATTTTCGGGGTATACAAGACCCCTATATATGTCGGGGGTAATTTACAGCCCGTGTAATGTAAAGGAGTAATCAAGACCGTGTATAGTAGGGGTTTTATCAAGACCCGTTATTGTCGGGGGTAATCAGGACCCCTTTGTAAAATTATTTGTTACGGGATAACAAGACCCTGTATTGTACGGGAGTATATCAAAACCCGTGATATGTACGGGGGTTAAAACAAACCCGGGTTTGTCGGGAGTTATAAGACCCGTGTAATTTAAGGGGGATCAGGAGTTATCAAGCCCTGTAATGTACGGGAGAATTTAAAACCCCTGATATTACGGGAGTAATCGAGACCCTGTATATGTAGGGAGTATTCAACCCGTGTATATGTACGGATATATCAAGACCCTTATTGTACGGGAGTATATCAGACCCGTGTAAATAGTATGGGGGGGGGCGGGAGTAATCAGAGACCCGTGTAATGTAGGGTTTCAGGACCCCGTTTGTACGGGAGTATTCAGAGACCCGTGTAAAGTACGGGAGTTATCAACCCGGTTTTATTACGGGATATCAAGAACCCCTTATTGTACGGGTTATCAGACCGTGTATAGTGGGAGAATCAGAGACCCGGTTTTTTACGGAGTATATCAAGACCCCGGGATAAATATTTTAGGAGTATATAAAACCGTGTAATGTTACGGGAGTATATCGGCCCGTTATATGTCGGGAGTATATAGGACCCGTGATATGTAGGGAGTAATCAACCCGGTTATGTCGGGGGGTATTCAGAGACCCCGGGATAGTACGGGAGTTTTCAGAGCCCCGGGGGGGTATCAAAAACCTTGTTATGTACGGGGTAATCAGACCCGTTTAAAGTACGGGATTATAAACCCTGTATATGTACGGGGGTATATCAACCCGGATATTACGGGGGATATCAGACCCTGTTATGACGGGTATATCAGACCCCTGTATTGTAGGGGGGGTTTTAGACCCCCGTGTATATGTACGGGAGTATAATCAGGACCCGGGATATCGGATATATCAGACCCGGGATATGTACGGGGTAATCAAGACCCCTTTATGTACGGGAGTAATCAGACCCGGGGATTTAGGGAGTATATAAAGCCCGGGATTTTGTACGGGGTATATCAAAACCCCCTGAATGTAAAAGGGGGTTACGAGCCGTGTATTGTAGGATATATCAAGCCCTGTATGGACGGGGAGTATAAATTTGAAACCGTGTAATTACGGGAGATATCAAAACCCGTATTGTACGGGAGATATCAAAACCCGTGTTTTGTAGGGAGTATTCAAGACCCTGTATAAAGTGGGAGATATCAAGACCCTTTTATTAGGGATAATCAGAACCCTGTATAGTACGGAGTATATAAAAACCGGTATATTCGGGAGTATAACCCAACCCCTTATTTTAGGGGAGTATATCAAAAACCCGTGTATAGAGGGATTATAAACCCTGTATTGTACGGGATATTCAGAACCCCGGTAATGTAGGGGAGTAAAATTAAAACCGTGTATATTGGGGTATATCCAAAACCGTGTATATGTAGGGGGAAAATTTAAACCTGTATATTACGGGAGATATCCGACCCCTGTATATGTACGGGGGGTATATCAGACCCGTTATATGTCGGGATATACAAAACCCTGTATAGTACGGGAGTATATAAGGGCGTGAAATAGGGGGGGTTTTTCAGAGACCCCTGTTAGTGGGAGTATATCAGACCCGTGAATGTACGGGGGGTTATCAGAGACCCGGTAATTTTACGGGGGGATATCAAACCCCTGTAATGTACGGGGGTATATCAGGACCTGTTATGGCGGGGTTTCAGACCCGGTATTTTACGGGAGTAATCGAGCCCCTGTATTGTAAGGAGTTATCAGAGACCCTTTTTAGAGGGAGATATAGACCCGTGTATATGTACAATACCAAAAAAATGTATATAATAAAATAAGGGGCCGTTTAGGGAGAATGGACCCGTAGTAAGATATATGGGGGTATTGACCTGAATTTAAAAACCTGTAAAAAAATTGGGGGTTTTTAAAACCTTTTAGAGGAGAAATTACAGACCAATTATCGGGATTTTTCTTTTTTTAATTAAAACGGTAAAATTAAAATTAAACTTATTTAGAATTTTTATAACCGTGTTTTTCCCGTAAGAAATAAAAATAAAAAGACCCTTTATAGGGGAAGAAATAAAAACGCGGGATAAAAAGAAAAATTCAGAAAAAGTTAATTGGGCGGGGGTTTCCAGGAACTTTATATTTAGGGGTTAAGGGCTTGTTCCGAGGGAATTATAATAATTTGGGTGGTTTTTGGGCGGGGGGGTTTTCGAGTGGTAATTAATAATTAGGTTTTGGGTTTTTGGGGGGGGGTTCTCCCCGGGGGATATTAATATAATTTGGGGTTTTTATGGCGGGGTTTCCGATGGATAGTTAAATTTTAAAATTTTTTTTTTATTTTTGGGGGGCCCCAGGATAAAATTAAAAAGGTGTTTGTTTTGGGCTTGTGGGGGCCGGGGATGTTTTAAAATTTTTGGGGGTGTTTGTACTGGGTTTTTATGGGTTTATTAGAATTTTTTTTGTTTTTGCCCCGTGATTAACACTTTAAAAGAAAAATTTGACATTTTGGGCTCCCTCCAGCTTTAGATTTAAAAAAAAAAAAAAAAAAAAAAAAAAAAAAAAAAAAAAAAAAAAAAAAAAAAAGGGACACAGAATCCACTCCAGTACAAACCACTTGACAGCAGGACCCGGCTCACCGAAACGCCCAGGACTTCAGGTATTGGTCACAAGCAATGAAAGGTCAGAATTTAAGAGAATGTTGAGATAAGACAATGTCGAGAGAAATGATGTGTACTGCATCACTGATTTGTAACACATCTATCAAATTATTCAGAAACTGAAATTGTAGTGTCATTTGTCCTGCTAAACTATCTTTATTTGGTGATTTAAGGTTGCAGATACAAGAGGCCCAGAGGGTCTGTATCACTCACCAGGATATTTCAGTGATCCTACTCTTCAAATAATGTTACAAATATTTTCCCAATTTGGGGTCTACGTCAGGAGGATATAAACAATATCCCTCTGTCCCTGGAGGGTATAGATTATATCCCTCTGTCCCTGGAGGATATAGACTATATCCCTCTGTCCCTGGAGGATATAGACTTTGTCCCTCTGTGCCTGGGGTGATATGACAAATTGCGTGTCCCCAAGGGTATAGCAAAACCCCCTGACCCTGGAGGGTTAGACTATATTTCCCCTGTCCCGGAGGATATAGACTAATCCCTCGTGCCCGGGGGTATAGACTATATTCCTTGCCCTGGAGGGTTGACTATATTCCCTGTCTTGGGGGATTAAGACTACCCCTGTCCTGGAGGATATAGACAATCCCTAGCCTGGAGGATATAGACATATCCCCAGTCCTGGGGGGGAATAGATTATCCCTTGACCCCGGAGGATATAACTAATTTCCCCGACCTGGGGGATTAAGATATATCCCTCTGTCCCTGGAGGATATAGACCAATCCCCGACCCTGGAGGAAAAAAGACTATATTTTCCCTGTCCAAGGGGGAAAGGGGGTATAGCTAATCCCCCCTGGCCCCGGCCGGAGGAATTTGACTATATCCCCCTGACCCCGGAGGAATAGATATATCCCTCTGACCCTGGAGGAAAGACTAATCCCTCGGGGGCCCGGGGGATATAACAAAATTCCCCCCTTTCCCGGAGGGAAAATTTGATAATCCCTGGGCCCTGGAGGGTATGACTATATCCCCCGTCCGGAGGGAAAAGAAATATCCCC
>NW_022982953.1:0-24881 GCF_902652985.1 Pecten maximus
ATGACACTTTAATATGAATTCAGAAATATATATCCCGAACGATGACTATAATACAACCATCTTTCATTTAGAACTCGCATAGTCTGATAGGATCAAAAAGTTGAAAAAAACTTCGATAAAAGGAACATCACAATGTGTTCAAACAAAGGCTTACATATAGAAAAGGGGGTGTTCATAATTCATCAATTGGGGAAGGTTTAAAACATGTACTAAATAATTTCAAAAACAACATGAAATTCGGTTTTACATTCTGTATGAGCTGACTCGTTGCCAGTATTGATACGAGTTAAAAAGGATAAGAAAGGAAAGCATATACAATGTATCTACCTGTGAAACAGATTCAGTAACACATACAGCATATACCGAGTAATAACTATAAAACAGGCACCTTTCCTACTCTTTATAAGTAATGGTTATAGCTCACATTGCCAAAGGAATATATCACAGAGCAATCATAGTTATTGTTACCAAAGGTTTACCTGAAAAGGAACAGCACAACCTCCCTTGTTCGTACATTTCTCAGAATAAGCAGCTTTCGTCTTCACATCGTTCAAATTGTCAGTTGATCCGGTTTCACCACTGTACACCCCTATCATTTTAAACAGATATTTTCATCTGAACAACAATATATAAAATAAAATATTTTATAACATAATACGACCTTTTCAATGAAACGTCCAAGAGCAAGGGTCCTGCCCTCCGACAGTGACCAATAATAAGTTGAGTCTTTTAGTGGGATGTAGAGGTCATCACTACATACGTGTGCGTATATAATCAGCAATTGTTTAGTTGATGGATGGAATGAATGCAGAAATGAAGTTTTAGAGATGTATTAATTCGATGTGTCATATCAGTGTAGAGACTAAAGTAATGAGATATTCATAAAAAAATATTTTTGATTATTAATTGGTGACTTTTTACGTATGGTGATATCACCACGCTTTATATAGATATGTCAAGTAAAGACTCGACTCAGATCACATTATCAACCTTTTTTATTCATCGCTCTCGATAAAGCTCTTGTCTTCAACTTTGGAAAATTAAATTACACGAGTGAAATCAATGTCGTTTCCAACAATCACTTGTGTAAATCTATGCATATGTTATAAACAGCAACTAGATAGATTCATTCATCTTTCTTTCCCTCAGAATAACAGTGTTAACACTTTTATACAGTGTAGATGAAAAATGATGCAAGGTATTTTACACAAATTTTGACTAGATTATTGGTATAATGCTTAGTACCTAATACTTTGATGGGTATAAGGGACATTTAGTTAAGCTTGGGGAACATATATTTTTTGACATGGGTTGTGCATGCTTTTGTTACTTTTTGGGGAAAAAAATCTTCACAACGTGTGACAAGTCGTGTGCCCATTTCTACCGCAATGATATCTGCTGGAATACAAGTAATTATATAATCTAAAGGGTTCTGACTAGATCTGATGCTGATCAATAGTCAGAATTTTACTGACCCCTCAAGCCCCAAGGCGCATATATAAAATTATTGATGTTCAAAAAACGTCTGCAACAACCACCTCCACTCCCTCCTCCAGGATACCGACATCCTCATGACCACCACTCGCTTCCTCCCCCACCAACCCGGGGAGCATATCATCACCACGGAACAGCCCCCCAGTTCAGTCAACAGCACGATAGGCCTTCGTTTCCTTTCAATGTCCATACCCAGGGGGCTAATGGAGGTTCATCCGTCCCAGCCCAGCACTCCCAACATCACCACGCATGGGGATGCGAAACAAGAGGTTCCCCTTATCGTAACGAATTTGATAATCCTTCTTTGAAAAGTAAAGCCGATGAATTTGATGTCCTTGAATTACATGAAGAATATTCTTATTACTAAAAACATCGGACTAAATGTAAAAGAAAACCCGGTGGTATTGTCATAGCTTACAAAAAAAGTATTGAACACTCATTAGAGCTTAAAAAGAGTAGTTCTGATTATGTACAATGGATAATTTTGTCGAAATCACTGCTAAATCTCGATTTTGATATACTGCTGCTTGGTAATGTGTATATTCCACCTGAAACTTCTAAATATTCAAATGCTGATGCTTTTTTCTGAGCTAGAGCGAGAAATGATCGATTTCTGGAACGACAATACACAAGTTGCGTTAATCGGAGATTTCAATTCCAAGACGCAATTGAAACAAGATTTTACTGAACCGGTCAATAGTCTTGTTAGTGTTTTAAATATTGATCGCAATGCACATTTATTTGATGTAATACATGACTTTGAAAAATTACATGAATTGAATATATCTTTAGCAAGATATAGCCAATGTCACTCGAGAGTGAATAATTTTGGAATCAAATTAATTGAGTTTTGTCAGCAAAATAATATGTATATTGCCAATGGTAGAATAGGAAAGGACCGGTACATCGGCAAAACTACATTTAATAACTCAACAGTTATAGAATATCTTTTGGTCTCCTCGGAGTTATTTCGTTGTATAAATGAATTTGAAATTTTAGCCTTTGACCCATTGTTTTCAGATGTACGTTGTAGGATTGAATTTATTATCTGTGAGGCAGCAATAAACTACAACAGTGCCCAAATCTTTCATAATGTAGAAACAGTAAACTATGATTACAGTGTATGTAAAATTCGAAAAATGATTCTAAAAATGATTTGATAGACTTGATAACATTTAACAGAAATGACAATATTGATCTACTAATAATGTACTTGATCGATGAACTAATACACATACTGACCAAGTCTCTCGAGCTGAAATAGATAATGTCATACAAAACATGTGCAATACTTTTGCAAGTGCTGCCTCTAATGCATTTGGTAAGAAATGTAAACGTAGTAACAACAATAAGAAAGAAAAAAAACATGGTACACTAATAAATGTGACCAGTTAAGAATTCCATGCATTGAAAAAAGAAAACAGCAGTGTTAAAAATGAAGCAAATATGCAAAAAAAAAAAAAAAAAAAAAAAAAATCCGTAAACAATATAAGAAAGTAATATATAAGTGCTTCAAAAGATACTTAACACAATGGAACTTAAAAAAAGAAACACTTCTAAAAATGATCCAACATATCTGTGGATTTTCTTAAACAAACTGTCAGGCAGAGATAAAGAAAACAAAGCTGACCTTAATATAAATGAATAGTTTGATTACTTGAAGAATCTAAATAGTAATAATTTGGAGGAAGAAGAATGTGTAATAAATGATGAAAATGACGATGTAACATATAAAAATGTAAACGAAAATTTACCAATGATGAAATAGGTAAGGTGCTGTATATAAACTAAAGAATAATACGTCTTGTGGTCTCGATGGAATCGTTCATGCACATATTAAACAAACTTGAAAATATTTAATGTAATACTAAATACAGGTATAATTCCAACGGATTGGACAATTGTAACTATTTAACCTGTTTATAAAACGAATGCGATAAACACAATCCTGATAACTACAGAGCAACTACTTTAGTATCGTGCCTAGGTAAATTGTCAACATCTATTATTATTATTATTATTTTTTTTTTTGCACTCAGAGCATAGAGCAAAGACTTTTTTGCATTAGCAGACTATAAAATTACAAACTTATTATACAACGAATTTTCATATCTGCTTAGCTTAAACTTGTTTACACTCAATAATTATACATACCACAAACAGAAAGACAGATAGACACATAGTCCGACATATACACACAGATGCAAACACTGACAGGTAGACGGACAAACACACTCAAATACAACAAACCCACACATACACCCTCACATACAGACTGAGACACACAGGAAGACAGACAGACACATAACATACACACCGCGACACTCACACGTGCCGAGAGACATACATACACACCGATGCACCACCACACACAGACTGATACACACATGCAAAAGACACCCACCCTGACATTCATACACGCCGCCAGATAGACACACTCTCAGTCAGAAAGATAGACATACACACAGACACCCACTTACATAGATAGACACCAACAGACATATACGCACAGACACACCCTCTCTTATAACACACCCTATACCAACAGATACACACAAACAGATGCACCACATGCATAGACAAAACACAAACTTTCTATAAACTTACGTTATATATATATATTTTTTTTCTCGGAATTATATTCTGCTTTTGCATTCTTTTTTTTTCTCATCATAGTGCTTCATTTTTTTTTTTTTTTTTCAAATTTTACATCAATAATATAATTTGAAAAATCATTATAATAGTCAAATTAATCTAATTTCAATTTTTTGTTCTTATATAATGACTACAATTTATTCCATTTTTTTTTAAATTATTATTCTGGACATGATACTTTGTCAATTAATTTCATTATATCAACATGTGTAATATATAGATAAGTGTATATCAACTCTATAATCACATTCGCTACGTTATCGATATAATCGATCAGCCTACGCAATGTCTTACTAATTGACATTTCCACATATATACGCAGTAATTAATAGGAAGAAGCATATATATATAGTAAACTGCACATGTCTGTTATGCAAAGGTCCATTACATAGAGTTACAGACAGTGAGAATTGTCTCTTTTGTTTGCAATATAATATATTTTCTATTTTAAACATTATTAGTTGATATTTTCATACATGTGTGATACAATATCAAGAATGACCATGATATATATGGGAGACTTATAGATAAAAGAAATTGTATATCTGAATTAGCAAGACTGAAGTCTGCTATCCCGCAAAGATATAAAAGAATATTAAAAGAAGAAGAAATCATTCATGATGTCATTATGTATCCAAAAATAGATACAACATTAAATATTGTCGATAAACACAATAAACATGTCGTACATAAGAAACTTAAATTAAAAACACTTATAATGAAAATAAATGGTAATAATGAGCCAACAATACAAATGAAATGGGAGAATATATATAACAAACAATTCCCATGGAATGAAGTTTGGCAAAACTGTTTTAATATATTGACAGCCTTAAAGATTAAGGAATTTCAATGGAAATGTGTACACAAAATATTATACACAGAAATGAAAATAAAAAAATTCGGAAATTCTGATAGAAAATGTCATTTCTGTAAAACCGAAAATGAAGACATACAACACTTATTCTTTAAATGTGCACACACTAGAAATATATTGAACTCTGTGGAGACCCTAATGAGGGAAATTGTCCCAGGTTATACTAACGAAATACTCAATAAAGAAGAAAATGTAATACTGGGATATCCAGGAAATAACACATTTTCTATTTTGATAAACACAATAATATGCACTGTGAAATGGGTAATATGGAAGGTAAGAAATGATATTAAACACAACAGTCAGACAAATATAGTACGAACGAAAATACAAGTACGAAGACAACTAAAAAATGAGCTTTGGTTATATTGCAAAACACATAGAAGGAAAATAATTCCCCTTGATATTGTGTCAACATCTATTATTAACAATAGGCTGAATAAACTAGCAGATGAAATTAATCTTATATCTCAAGCACAATCTGGTTTTAGAAAGGAATACTCAACCAATGAATCGTGTGTTAGAAACGGAAGTGAGACATCTTTTTTTTTTGTGTGTAACATCGGTTTGAATCAAGGCGAACATGTGTCATTTTTACGATTAAGAAGAGTATCTTCAACAAAACAAATTATCTTGTTTGCTAGATTATTTCTTATTTTATATGCAGATGAACCGTATTGATGTCCAAATCTCATAAAGACTTAAAAAATGCTCTTGATGTTTTCAAAATTATTGTGAACACTGAAGATAAACAGCTTATACCAATAAGATAAAAATTGTAATTTTTGAAGAACATAAGAATAGATGACAGTTTCACTTTACCATATTTAATGAGTAAATAAATCGTGAGGATTCTTATCCTTATCCCTGTTTAAATATGACGATTCATTTGTTAAAACAAAAACCAAAATTAACTGAACATAAAAAGAAATCATTAACAATATAGCATTTAGTCTTATCTAATTAAGCTTAATTCCCAACGGCGCATTATTAACAGCTTAATTCCCAAGAGCGCATTATTATCAGCAAATTTAGAATGTCAAATTTAAAGTTACCCGTTGAAACTAGTAGATGGATTGGTATACCACATAATAATCGTGATTTTGAATACCACTATTATTTCAATGTAATGATACTTCAGTCACAAACAAAAACATTCTAAACTAGAAATTGTTTCGGAACAATTTGACGGGCTTTTCACTATTTAGCATAAATGACCTAAAGGCTTGGTATTTCCAAACATAAAAAAAACTATTTTAGAACACTTGATAGGTCATCCACATTCTAGTTTTGATTAATCTGGCATCTGAGATATTACATTTCAACAAAGGAGTGGACGAAGGGAAATAACTCGTACAGCCTTGTACGAGTTATCTCCCCTCGTCCAACTAACGTTATATCTCAGATGCCGTTATATATCAGATGCCAAATTAATTCAAAATGGCGTTCCGCGTTAATGGTAAACGTTACCGAAACACCAAAAAACATGAAAATCATCAGAATAACATTTTGAATCATACTTAAATTTCTTTTTTTGGAAAAAGATTAAAAAATGAAGATTTTCTAAAAATAGACTTATTTGACCCCATAGCGAACGCTTTTATTTGACCTCTGATCCTAAAACTTTTGGTGAGTAAAAGCTAGAGCCAGGCATTAACTACAAATAACATAATCACATGACCCCTGTAAAATGAACACTTTATGAATTATGGGCATTTTAAGCTTTTTAATATATGACGTCATGGCGGCCATCTTGGATTTTAAACCAAGTTAAAAAGTAACATAACTTGGCCAGGACAATCCAAGGATTATTTCAGCTAAGATTGAGCTGAATGCCACTTGCGGAACTTGAGAAGAAGTTTAAAATGTAAAACTATTTTTAATATAGAATATATAAGGGGAAATTCAAAATGGCGTACAACAGGAACCGTATGTGTCACAGAAAAACTGAAAACGTCAAATTCATCAGAATGACATTCTACATCATACTAAGAAATTTTTTTGGAAGAAGATTGAAAAATGAAGATTTTTTAAAAATAAACTTATTTGACCCCATAGCGAACGCTTTTATTTGACCTCTGACCCTAAAGCTTTTAGTGAGTAAAAGCTAGAGCCAGGCATTAACTATAAATAACATAATTACCCGACCCCTGTATAATGAATACTTTTTTAATTATGGGCATTTTAAGCTTTTTAATACATGACGTCATGGCGGCCATCTTGGATTTCAAATCAACTTAAAAAATAACATAACTTGGCCAGGACAATCCAAGGATTATTTCATCTAAGATTGAGCTGAATGCCATCTGTGGAACTTGAGAAGAAGTTTAAAATGTAAAACTATTTTTAATATAGAATATATAGGGGGAAATTCAAAATGGCGTACAACAGGAGCCGTATGTGTCACAGAAAAACTGAAAACGTCAAATTCATCAGAATGACATTCTACATCATACTAAGAAATTTTTTTGGAAAAAGATTGAAAAATGAAGATTTTCTAAAAATAGACTAACTTGACCCCCTGGCGAGCTTTTTTATTTGACCTCTGACCTTTAACTTGTAATTTTATGAAAGTTAGCCCCAAAGGTACTGTAACATAATATCATAACATGACTCTTGTTTCTTGAATACTTTTCGAGTTATGGCCATTTTAAACTTTTGAGGTATGACGTCATGGCGGCCATCTTGGTTTCTTGACCTACTTGAAGATGTTGCTGTCACCCCTTCAACTCATGCCATATACAATAGGCATACTAGACTTGGCATACCTTTTACCATTTTCCCACAACTTGTGTGACAAAATAAAATGCAGAAGAAGAAGAATAATAACTAGAAATTGTTTCGGAACAATTTGACGGGCTTTACACTATTTAGCATAAATGACCTAAAGGCTTGGTATTTCCAAACATAAAAAAAACTATTTTAGAACACTTGATAGGTCATCCACATTCTAGTTTTGATTAATCTGGCATCTGAGATAATACATTTCAACAAAGGAGTGGACGAAGGGAAATAAATCGTACAGCCTTGTACGAGTTATCTCCCCTCGTCTTACTAACGTTATATCTCCGATGCCGTTATATATCAGATGCCAAATTAATTCAAAATGGCGTTCCGCGTTAATGGTAAATGTTACCGAAACACCAAAAAAAACATGAAAATCATCAGAATAACATTTTGAATCACACTTAAATTTCTTTTTTTGGAAAAAGATTAAAAAATGAAGATTTTCTAAAAATAGACTTATTTGATCCCATAGCGAACGCTTTTATTTGACCTCTGACCCTAAAACTTTTAGTGAGTAAAAGCTAGAGCCAGGCATTAACTACAAATAACATAATTACCTGACCCCTGTAAAATGAATACTTTTTTAATTATGGGCATTTTAAGCTTTTTAATACATGACGTCATGGCGGCCATCTTGGATTTCAAATCAACTTAAAAAATAACATAACTTGGCCAGGACAATCCAAGAATTATTTCAGCTAAGATTGAGCTGAATGCCACAGGTGGAACTTGAGAAGAAGTTTAAAATGTAAAACTATTTCTAATATAGAATATATAGGGGGAAATTCAAAATGGCGTACAACAGGAACCGTATGTGTCACAGAAAAACTGAAAACGTCAAATTCATCAGAATGACATTCTACATCATACTAAGAAATTTTTTTGGAAAAAGATTGAAAAATGAAGATTTTCTAAAATTAGACTAACTTGACCCCCTGGCGAGCTTTTTTATTTGACCTCTGACCTTTCACTTGTAATTTTATGAAAGTTAGCCCCAAAAGTACTGTAACAAAATATCATAACATGACTCTTGTTTCTTGAATACTTTTCGAGTTATGGCCATTTTAAACTTTTGAGGTATGACGTCATGGCGGCCATCTTGGTTTCTTGACCTACTTGAAGATGTTGCTGTCACCCCTTCAACTCATGCCATATACAATAGGCATACCTGACTTTGCATACCTTTTACCATTTTCCCACAACTTGTGTGACAATATATAATGCAGAAGAAGAAGAATAATAATAAACATAACAGAAACTAGAAATTGTTTCGGAACAATTTGACGGGCTTTTCACTATTTAGCATAAATGACCTAAAGGCTTGGTATTTCCAAACATAAAAAACTATTTTAGAACACTTGATAGGTCATCCACATTCTAGTTTTGATTAATCTGGCATCTGAGATATTACATTTCAACAAAGGAGTGGACGAAGGGAAATAACTCGTACAGCCTTGTACGAGTTATCTCCCCTCGTCCAACTAACGTTATAGCTCATATGCCGTTATATATCAGATGCCAAATTAATTCAAAATGGCGTTCCGCGTTAATGGTAAACGTTACCGAAACACCAAAAAACATGAAATCATCAGAATAACATTTTGAATCATACTTAAATTTCTTTTTTTGGAAAAAGATTAAAAAATGAAGATTTTCTAAAAATAGACTTATTTGACCCCATAGCGAACGCTTTTATTTGACCTCTGACCCTAAAACTTTTAGTGAGTAAAAGCTAGAGCCAGCCTTTAACTACAAATAACATAATTACCTGACCCCTGTAAAATGAATACTTTTTTAATTATGGGCATTTTAAGCTTTTTAATAGATGACGTCATGGCGGCCATCTTGGATTTCAAATCAACTTAAAAGATAACATAACTTGGCCAGGACAATCCAAGGATTATTTCAGCTAAGATTGAGCTGAATGCCACTTGTGGAACTTGAGAAGAAGTTTAAAATGTAAAACTATTTTTAATATAGAATATATAGGGGGAAATTCAAAATGGCATACAACAGAAATCGTATGTGTCACAGAAAAACTGAAAGCGTCAACTTCATCAGAATGACATTCTACATCATACAAAGAATTTTTTTTGGAAAAAGATTGAAAAATGAAGATTTTCTAAAAATAGACTTATTTGACCCCATAGCGAACGCTTTTATTTGACCAGGCGGACCCTAAAACTTTGAGTGAGTAAAAGATAGAGCCAGGCATTAACTACAAATAACATAATTATCCGACCCCTGTAAAACGAATACTTTTTTAATTATGGGCATTTTAAGCTTTTTAATACATCACATCATGGCGGCCATCTTGGATTTCAAATCAACTTAAAAAATAATATGACTTGGCCAGGTTAATCCAAGGATTATTTCAGCTAAGATTGAGCTGAATGCCACTTGTGGAACTTGAGAAGAAGTTTAAAATGTAAAACTATTTTTAATATAGAATATATAGGGGGAAATTCAAAATGGCGTACAACAGGAACCGTATGTGTCACAGAAAAACTGAAAACGTGAAATTCATCAGAATGACATTCTACATCATACTAAAAAAATTTTTTTGGAAAAAGATTGAAAAATGAAGATTTTCTAAAAATAGACTAACTTGACCCTCAGGCGAGCTTTTTCATTTGACCTCTGACCTCAAAACAATGCATTATTAAAAGTTGGCCCCAGATAAGTTCTACAATAATATATCTTTGAAATTATTTTAACTGTTACCGTTTTGGAGCTATGGCAACTTACGCAAAATGAGATATGACGTCATGGCGGCCATCTTGGATTTTTTGACGTACTTGGAAATGTTGCTGTTACCCCTTTGGCTTATACCATACAATATAATAGAAAGATCATTGGTATACCTCTTAAACTTTTAGGAGATGTATTGCTTACAAACTAAAGTGTAGAATAATAATAATAATAATAATAATAATAAGAAACAGAACAAAAACAATAGGTCTTTTCACCTTTTGGTGAAAAGCCCTAACAATAGGTCTTTTCACCACTTAGGTGAAAAGCCCTAATAAACATAACAGAAACAATAGGTCTTTTCACCACTTAGGTGAAAAGCCCTAATAAACATAACAGAAACAATAGGTCTTTTCACCACTTAGGTGAAAAGCCCTAATTATGACTATACAAATCAAATGGGAGGTTTGTTTGAAATTTGTAACAAATCATTATTATGTAGTGTGAGTCATTTCCTCTAAATGTAGAAAAACATTGTATTTCAAGTTGATCATATATAAGTATATGATTTCATTTACTGCATTGTATTTTATATTTCTGTGTATTGTGAGATAGCATTGCTTACAACTACGTTAGAATATACACTTGTATTTTCACGTTATAACCCTGTTAGCCATGTAAATTGTTTTGTCTTATTGACTTCTTGTTAAAAACTTTGTATGTCCTGAGTGAATAAAACAAAATCTAGAAATCTTTGAGTTTGAGGTGGTGTATTCATTTTGAGGGACGCCAAATTGCCCATATGTTTTGTCTGGGTCGGCTCCCTATCCAATTTGCTACAATTTGTCGAATTTTGTAGGATTTGGCCCTAATTTTCAGTCGGGTCCTTGGTGCCCCTACCATAAGCACTTATGCTTTGAAATTTGACATTTTTTGTTTGTAGTCGGTTTGTGGTCTGGTTAACTTAACTGGCATAATTTCCCCCTGGCTAGGGATATTTTTATATGATGTTATTATTGACCAGACATTTTAGTCGCATTCTGTTGTGGCGGTGGCAACTCTTTATTTGTGCAGTGTAGCCATTTGGCGCTATTATTCTGATCGACAACAGATTGATCAGAAAAGTCCACTGTACAATGTATATCATTTTACATCACATTATAGTCCTGTTCCCAGTTTCCTCCAAATCTTTAGCTTTTACGTGGTTGAAGGTTTTGGTCATTATTCGCCATTTACTTGTAAGTTAAGGACCAATAAAAATATATAAGTAGTGAAGAAATGTTATCTTTGTTTTTGTTCAGGTTGTCTTCTATCTGATAATAAAATAATTTCTTAAGTATACTTCAATTTATGATATGAAGACCAGTATATTAATTTCGGGACTAGAATAATACCTTTTTGTAAAATTCCTTTTTCTAGTTTGTACAGGAATTATACGACCACATGCTTTATTTCCCTATTCGTTTTTTTAAGCAGTGTACAAAGTTACTTCTTGGTATGCCAACGTAGTAATTCGAATACATTTCATCTAAAACGTCACAATTATAAGAGCGCAGCTCTCTAAATACTGGAAAACGGTACCTCCAACAAGAGTTGCCTCCCTTCCCATACATACGAACAAAGAAAATCGTATGGTCCAAAACACCGGAAACGGAATGGCTCAAATCCGGATGTAGTATTCCCATGGGCAATAATCTTGAACAAATATTAACACCAAAGTCTCACTTTAGTGTTTTAACATTAGTTATATATGACTTTTGTTTTCAGATGAAAAGTAAATAACAAAACAGCGGTATTTTTTCTCTTTCATTTTTATCATGTCGTCCGTATCCGATCGGGAATTACCGTATGTCATCGACTCCATTCAAGTCTGACCTACATATTGTACACAACAAGACAAGCGAGTACGTTGGAATTAAACTCAGTATAGTCATTATTTTTGTATACGGTTCCATTCTGATCTGATCAAAGGTAGGCATTTGCCGATAACTGTGTTATGATCGATTCTATCGTTAATATTTAGGCAGCCTTGTCGATTTGTTTTCTCAGCCTTAACGTTAGGCTTACGTCACAGGCACTTGATTTACATTGTAAACAATAACATGCCAAAAGACAGCTAGGCCTATGCATAGGAAACAAGTGCCTGTCAGTTACGTCCCAGCTTTTTTATTGTTAGTTACAGATGATGCGATATATCACATGTGTCTGACTCGCATTGTTTATTAAAAGTAGGTTATATTATTAGCAGCACAGGGGCTAGTAACGATTTAAAAAGTAATACTATAATAGGCCTAATAGCTAGGCTATATGTATAAGCCCATGTGATAGGCCCTAACCCAAGATTTGTATCGTTTATGAAATGCAGGCTCTTGTGTAGTTACTTAGTCTGCATTAGTCAGCAGAAATCAACATAGATCAACATGGCAAATATGTAGGTTGTAAAGATAATGATTGAATTTTAAATGAAATTAATCTGAAAAATAATTCCTTTGCAATGTTAATAAAATTATTGTCATATTATACTGTTGAGAGTGTTATAGATCAGATTTCTATTGCTAAGTTTAGTAACTGTTTATTTCACAATATTATTGCCCGAAATTTGTAAAAAGGAAATTTAAAAACAATCTTTTGTACTCAATGTCAAAACATACAAGGACTGTTATTTTTTTTTGTGTGTTCTTAGGTGTTCGAAGTTCCAACACTTTTTCACTAGCCCTATGGATCCACTTCTCTGAGTTGATAGTTCAAAACTGACTGGCTCATATAGGGTGCCTTTGCCAGGTACTGACATTAGGTCATGGTTTTTCCTGGTGCTCTGGATTTTCTTTTCCAATGCCTGGCATGTTCTTAAGTGACCCTGGTAGTTAATAAGACTTTAGAGGGACACTCCTTCTTTCAGATATCAGAACCATGCACAATTTTTACTGATGAAATCCACTTTTGAACAGGGAAATGAATCAATGCCAAAATGTACAGAAAAATGATGAATCCTACAAAAATACTGGCTGGCTTTCAAGTAAAAAGTTATATTTGGGTAGGAATGAAGAATTTTTAGGACTTAAAACTTGGAAAACTTGTGTTAGTTACCATGCAAGTTAAACTGTCGTATTTCACTATTTGTTTTCTGTAAACTAAAGATTCCAACATTTACTATTTGGGAAAAAATCATATTTTCCAATACGTTTAATTTTAATGACCTAACATTTGAATTTAAACTAATGAAGGAATGACCCTTTAAATGAAGTAAACCAAACCAAATTTATTACTATGTTTATGAACACATGTACAGTGTATATGGTTTAAACCTTATAAACAACTGCTGTTAATTCCCAAAGCCTGGAAGATTATAGAATTTCTATAATTATTTTGAAACTAATCATAATTACAAAAGGAGAGTAATTGTCTATGGTATTGACTCTTAGCAAGTTTAATTTAAATTTGCGACAAATTCTGTTTTAGTGGAGACAAGACGAGAGATTACATGTAATTACAATCAAAATTAATTAACTCTAACCAGGATAACTCGAAAACACTGATTATAAATTGAAGTCCAATTGAAAATCTTTATTTTTATAGTAATACATTATATATCAGATAATTCAAACTCTGACAACTCGAAAAACTCTGATATAAAGAACTAAATTTAAATTTCCACCCAGATATTACAGAATTGACAGAACATATATACTGATTTAATCCCAAAGTTGATTCATATTTTATTTTGAAAGGCGCATAATGTTAACTATTCAGTGAATTTCTATTTAAGTTCTCTCTGAACTGATCATCAAATCATATGCTATAAATATATATATGTCATCAATCCAATGCGGTTTGGCCCAAAAATGGGTTGAAGTGACTGAATAACAGTTCAAAATGTTCTATTCCATTCCCAATATATGGTAGAATCAAATATTATACATGGATAGAAGGATCTTCAATTCAAGTCCTTTAAAGTTAACATAATTTCACGCGCCTGTGGTCTGTAGTTTTTTTTAGGTGAGGGGACCTGGGTTATTAGTTTACTCTGCAGTAATTAAAAAAATACAAAAAAAAAAAAAAAAATTATATTGAATATTGCTATTGGAAATAACACTAACTTGATTAGAAGTATCAGAATGGGATATCTGTGCAATAGTATGCACACATACACTGTATATATATATATTGGCACTATAACTGATCGACAGTGGCCTGAGCATTGGGACCAAAAAGCGTAAAATTGACGAAACTTCTAAACTTCCAGATATGAAGAATCAAACATTCTTCATTGATGAAAGAGACTTAAGGTAGTACTTTTCAAAAATTTAGTTTTTTTTGTTTTTTACCACAGGGTGTCCTGTTACCCCTATAGGGATGGGTTAGAAATAATTATTTAATTCATATACAGCAATCACCCTTTTTGGCCTTATTTAATTTGTTTAAGTAATTCATTAAAGAAAAGCGAATTTACAACCATCACTATTTAATAGCAGCGGCATCAATATTTGTATAAAGTCCACTTTTGACAGTGTTATTGAGTTGCATGCTGTCAGATTGAACTGAAACTGGTGAGGGTACTGATACAATCATACTGTTGTACATGAATGCCCCTATACTGTACATGCACCTATCCATCATTTAGAGTTTAAATTTTGTCCAGGTCACCTATTTTTTTGGTAAAAATACCAACAGTGAATTTTGTGAAGTTAGGTTAAGATTCACTTTAAACTGTGTTATAAAAGCAATATTAATTTAAATAAAACTTTGTGACTGACTCTAGATCTATTACACTGAACTTGCAACCATAATAAATGTTTTTATAGATTTACATATTTTGGTCTGAAAACTGAATTTTGAAAATTTTCATTAAAGTTCAATTTTCACCCTATCTCATTGAATTGAATCATGGTAAGGTTACTGTTACTATCATACTGAACACAGGGTTACTGATATTATTTAATTACTTGAACACTAATCCATCAATTGAAGGATGTAATTGACAAAGCCGGAAAGATGAGACATATAATTCTGCATAATTCTTGTTATATAAGGCCTTTTGATGACTTATCATGACCTTGTGATTTCAGGTTTCCGTTTCCCCCACGAGAGGGGGTTAATTTCTTAAATCATACTATAAAATATTAGAGTTTATATACTGCAGTAGACATAGAGGATATTTTATGTATATCATACCACAACAGAAAAAAAATAATTATGATATAATTGATTTTTGTGGGTTTTAAGGGATAACCTTTAGCAAATTTCATAAATCTGCTAATATGATAAAAAAGAATACATATATTACATAAACGTATACGTCTGCAAATGGCAATTAAATTAGCTGTGCTCTTCCAAGGCTTTGCCTTCATTCATATTATGATATAACAGGGTTGCATTATCATATACGCTAATTTGGATACAAATAAAAAAAATGTTCTGACTCACCCCATATCAACAGCAGCACGATGACTACGAGACATAGTTTGGCAGCCATCAGGCAAAACTACTGATCGCTATTCCTTCATCTGTAACTACACTTTTATATGATTCAAGTCGCTGTAAGTTACTTCTATACGTCAATGATTGTATAGACTCGGGTGTTACTAGTATACAATCCCCGTTACCTCCACACACCGTATATATACTTACTTCCTTGTTTGGTTTAGAGTATTTAACAGGAAAATTGTATCAGAGAGAACAAATTAAAACTGATCAGTAAATGACATACGGTCGGGTGTAATGTATACCCACTGACATAGATATCGGACGTGTATTTCCAGAGGTACTTCGTATGGGATATCACCAAATGTAATTTCGAAAATGAGGAAGAAAACTTTCCTAGTGTTTGTGATTTCGTGCTACACGGCAGGTGTTTTGGCGTATAACTTTCGTGATGGAATGGACCACCATTATGTATATACGTCCGAGTCTGAGGTTCTTGGGAAGACAAATATTACAATTGTTTGTCATGTAAGTATGTATGCTTTATTGTACATCGAAATCATGATGTCTAAATCAGTATTGTACATGGAAATCATGATGTCTAAATCAGTATTGTACATTGAAATCATGATGTCTAAATCAGTATTGTACATTGAAACCATGATGTCTAAATCAGTATTGTACATTGAAACCATGATGTCTAAATCAGTATTGTACATGGAAATCATGATGTCTAAATCAGTATTGTACATTGAAATCATGATGTCTAAATCAGTATTGTACATGGAAACCATGATGTCTAAATCAGTATTGTACATGGAAACCATGATGTCTAAATCAGTATTGTACATTGAAATCATGATGTCTTAATCAGATAAACTTTATCATACCATGCTTACACAATGTCATGTATATTAACAGAGAGAAATACCCAATATATATTTCTGATTTGTCGAAATAATCCTTATATCTGATGGTGAAACTTTCATATGCAATATCATATAACAATGATACATAATTCCCATTATTCGGATAACAAATCATCTGTAATCCTAATGAAACAATTGCCATGAACTAATTGATCATCCTCATCTTTTACAATAATCCAACTTCATAACATGAATATCACAACTACCTACGTCTAACATTAAAACGTAAAAGAACAAGGGACGATCATAGTTCAAATATTTATCGCAAAAAATAACTCTAGACTACGTGTTCTAAGGTATTCTGTTGATAACATTATAAATCTTATATACTTCACATAGTTGACCAGTATTGGGGACACTCTGATGTTGTGTGGGACAACTGTACCAAAACTGAATATGAATTTCCTGAATATGTCCAACTTGACGCTATGTGCATAATAACGGGTCTCCGAAGGGTTACTCCTCATCACATTTTATATACGGAAACCCATTTAGAGTCTTTAAGCTCAAGAAGACAATTTACAAACTTATATTAATGTTTAAAATTATTAATAACTACACTCCAACTTAATTCCTCAATATCATACAGCCGTTTTCAATTATAAACAATATCTATACCTTCGGAAATAATAGTTTTCAATCACGAACTACTTGTTGCATGAAAAGTTTCACTCCTTCAACACCGACTATGTGGGATGTTCCTAACAGTATCGTGGGAGTCTATATTTCAGTTTCCTCTGGGAAAGTATTGATTGGACTGTATCTGAAATTTTCGTCAATCTATTCCCAGAAAATTTTACATAATGTTATGTCAGCTAAGGAATTTTAAAAGTGATTTGAATAGTGATAAAGATCACCTGGTTTATAATGCTTCCTGTGCATTTGGTGCATCAAGAGAGTATACTGTGCATTTTTCTATACTCCAATTCTAGACACCATGTTACATATTTTTATAATTTATAAGTTTATATATATTATCCTCAATGGATCTGACCATTTTCATAATGTTATATATTAAATCTTCTAAGCGTTTCTCTATTCAACTTTTTTCATTTCAACAAATTTTATTGTTATAAAATAGATTGGACAACAGGCATGTCTATATAAGTCCTCTCGAAAAAATTATCAGATCTATAGAGGGTACCTTAACAGTGAAGATTTATATAAACTATTAAATCATATATATATATATATATAAATGTTTTGTGGGCATTATTTTCATCTTTTTACTATACATTGCAACAACATTCTAGTCTGAATTTTTGAATGCATTGATTTTGTTTATTGCATACAAGTCAGCATTTAAAGGCCTATCAAAAAGATGTTGTCTTTACACTTTACTATTCCTCTCCAATGTAGCCTTGTATAAATATTTACCTTTATAATTTACAATTATACTTTTAGGATCAAAAGAGGGAACATAACACCTTTCTGCAAGGTCGAATCTATAGTTTTTATAAAAGAAGACTAATATATGACTTAGCATTTTTTCTGATCCTTTTTACAATGCTGTATTTTTCATGCATAAATATTTGTATGAATTATATATGCATTTTCATGGAACATTTTGAAATTAAATATTTTCATTATTTAGTATTTTTTGCATTGATCACAAGCCATTATTTAAAGATGTTGTTTACATTCGGGTTTTTATACAAGCATTATCCATATTATCAATACTGTTTTCCAATAGAAACCTGCATAACTTGCATTCTTTAAAAAAATATCTGATATTCTTAAACAACCACGTTTCCTCATAAGGAAGGAAAAGTAGTAGGATGCAGTTTTAGTTTAACGTCTTCAATGATGTCGCGGAGCGGGGGTTTCGTATAACAGCGTTGTCAACGTTTCACTTTGAAATTTGGTATTGAAATCCGTTCTCGGAGAGTATAACTGAACATGATATGTAGTAGACTATACTTAAAGGGTCTTATCTATAACTTACTCAGGATATTAGAGATGCTGAGAATCTAGACTGGAAATTGTATGATAAGCTCGGTTCTCACAAACTATCATTGTCATTCAAACCAAACGTGAAATATACATGTAGATGCGTCTCAACACACGCTGCAGATTTTGAGAAATTGTTACAAAATCTGTCTTGGTTTTTCTATTTGACTTAGAAATTAGTTGATAGTCAGATTGGAAAACATATCGATATTAGGCTTTATGCATATACACAGCGAATCTTGCTTGAAAGCAGATGCATTTTGTACCGCTAAAATAATTTTCAATATATAATTGTTTTTTGAACGCTAGCCACGTCAACAAGATCGTATTACTGTTATTTCACCACAAAATACCACCAATTTGTTTGTTTTTCAATTGAAATGGATGAAATTGTGTTTGTAAAAATGTCATCTTCATGGAAGCATATTGTAGCCATTAGAAAAATAATTCAATTTTAGTCGTGGTTAATTAATGAGTAAAAATACTGATTAATTCTATAAAATCTGTGAATAGATAGAGTTAGAAAACTTGTTAGATACTTGAATATAAGTGAAAGTGAAAGCATGATTTAGTTCATGGAATTGCGTTAATGTGCATGAAGGCGTTGGTGATATGGCCTCGAGCAGCGATTATACGCATGTTATGACATGACTACAAAGGGTGATTATACATAAAGTAAAGTGAACCATTAGACACAGGACAATTCACTAAAATTATCCGAGTATATATATTCACCTTGATACAGCAAGATTTATCACCGGCATATCTTCGGAAACTTAGAATTGTGTACATATTTTAGAATAATCTATCTCCCTACTATTCAAATAATCTTCAACAATGAATAGGATAACGTTTTATGTACATTGTTACAAGTAATTACAACTACACTGTTACGAAGGTTCAATCATCCATTTCTTATATCATATCACCTATTATTGCAGAGGGAATAGAAAGCTAAATGTTTTACATTCAAGATTACGAATTAGAATACTATTTTTCAAGTTGGTGTTGTTAATTATCCAGCATGTGAAGGCGGAATGTAATCTATCGATATCTATTATAATTTATTACAGAGCGTCCTTTAATGTATCCAATAATCAGGGACTGATTTAACGACACACGACCATGCCGTAGCTATCGTAAAACACATGATTGTGTGTAATAGCGCAAGAGGGACGTCAATACGTCATAAAGAAATGACGTCGTGACAAAATGCTATTTTAAAGTTTTTGTCAGTCTTGTGATCATTATAATATTTTGCACAACTACCTATATTTTAAAGAAAATGATAGGGCAGCACTCATTTATTTTTCAACAATCAAGTCATTATTCTGGATATAGAAGTAGGTATAAGAGTAGCCCTGCTGTAATTTGATATGAAGTGGTAATTCTGTCCCAAATTTAGTCTATCTGGCAACGATAAACGGGCACAGTTATGAGGACATTTGTGACAGTAAATTTACATACATTACATGCGAGTTACACTGACATGGGCGAGGCCGTACTTAAAGGACTTTTAATTGAACTTTAAAGTCAGTGAAGTATATAGACGTTCGGCTATCTTAAAATGAGAATTAGAGACAAGATGGCATTTACAGAAATATGCTTTAATCTGAGTAAACCTTTCTAACTCAAACCTGAAGTGAAATAGATAACCGGTAAAGATGGTGATGGCCGAAAGCAGATTACCTGTCTACATGTTTTATGTACAATGTACAGGTATATACTGGATCTTAATTAGCCTAAATGCCAGATATAATTACCTTTCTTTGGAAGCTAAAATAAAGTTCTTTATAATTGTAAGATTTTTCTTTATTTCTTTATGCCATTAACGGAAAGGCAGATTTTGTTAGTCTGACTAGATGAATAATAAGCGACGAAATTAATTACCCTCTCCTCATAAAAACGTCACATCATTAGGATGGTTGGGACAGCCGCAAGCGCTGGGGATAGACCAAGATAACTTGTATGAGGTCATTACAATTTTTCACCTGTCCATACCTGCTGGTCTCCAATTAATGATTTAATTACGGAAGTTCTGTCAATGGTTCCATAAATAAATGAATAAATAAATAAACATAGGGGGGAGGGGTACAAAATTATATAAATTAACTTTAATTTTAGTTTATCTTAATATGATGCCCGATTCTGAAGAGGAAAAACTATGTGTCAAGCAAGTGTTAAGAAAAACGGAGCTAAATTCCAGTTCCGTGTTCCATTTACAAAAAAACAGCGAAAACTCATAATCCTCCCTTTTAGACGTTACAGTCCCGTTGTCATCCTTTCCCCCCAGAAGTCACAACGCATGTGAGATTTTTTTAAACGGAACTGGGAACTTATTCCTAGTCCCGTTTTTCTTAAAGAGAACTCGAAACCAAGCTCCTTTCTTGCTGTTAGACACACCGACACACCTAGTGTCCATTAGAGTGTCTCGTCCTACAATCAATATACACGTCGTTATATTTTAAAGAGACTTACAGTAGCCAAGTCACTCGGTAATAAAATACGGTACCTTATAATCATTTTGTTGTGTCTGAACATTTCTATAGAACTCGTTGACGCCGACATATCTTACGTGTTAAATAGCTATGATTACTGCCTTACTGATGGCCTTGGTTTGTTATTATAGTAACTATGGTCACCATACAAACATAGACAATACAAGCCGTCTACGGGTAACAGTACCGATTGATAAGGTCAATCAAAACTAGAACGGTTTCAGCTGGAAGCGCCCCATATGCCGAAGCTAAAATAACCAACAAACACCTTTCATAATAATGCTATGTTACCGGTTTCTGTGTGATTTCATTTTTGAGGAAATGTCGATATTAGTCTATGGCTAGTAAGAGTTATAAAGCTTTTATAAATAGTGAAAGTTCTGCTGACAGGATTTGGGAAAAACGGCATTCCCTTTATACGTGTGCATTTTCTGACTGTTATTGTATAATGCAAGCTAAATGATGCCATCCTCTGATAAATGTGCATGTCTATACTATTCAAATAAACCTATATACCTTCATCTAAATCCCCACAACGCCAAATATAACTACTATAACTGATTGATTACGGTAACGGATAAATATTTTCACGACTAACGATATGACTGACATGGGGACTATTGCCAATAGTCCATCAGTAATATATCTTAAATATAGTTTAATCTTCCTTGAACTTTTATATAAATAAAGGGCTGGTGCTTATGCTCGACACCGGTATATGTCCAGTATACGAATCAGCATGTTATTTATAAACTTCGGAAAGATTTCATCAAATTTTGCTTTTATTCATTTTAAAATCTAATTCTGCAAATTTCTTTCTTTAATTGTGCATTATTGCTATGGTATTTCTTATCTTATATTGTTGTTTAGTCGGTTGTTCTAACCTTATGACACGTACGATGTCTTAAAACCATATACCGACTTTCTAATAACATTGACTTGACTTGAATTCACCTGATGTCACATATCAGATTTACATAAGATCAAGTAGGTCATCAAGAGGGGCTATTCGTAACTATTCATAAAGCGTTGATACTTCATTGTGATATCTATATATTGTTTGATTTTCCTACATCGATTATGAAAAAAAAAAAAAAAGTTTTATTATGTATTGATATTGTATTCCGACTAAGAACAATATTTCATTGTATGTTCGTATTGTATTCCGATTAAGAACAATGTTTTTAATGTGGTGGTATAGGTATAATTGATGTTGGGTTTAAGTCGTTTGTATTTGTTAAATCTGAGTTGTATCCCTTTACGTTTGCTGTATGCATATACAAGTGAAAATGAAAATAAGTCTTGTTTCTGGAAATAGTGTGCGTGTAGGTGTGTGTAAATAATGATCTATAAAAGGCTTGGAAACATGATCTCAAGAAATCTACTTCGTGTACATACACAGGTTTGGGACGTCCAGAGTACAATATTTAATTGTATTGCTGCCTATCGAAGGGGACTTAATGGTTAGATTCCGTTTTTGTTAATCCACTATGTTTGAAAGATCTTACAACGATAGTACATATTATTTACATTTTAGAACGATTTTGTAATGAATGAGTGCTGAAGTGTTGGATCACGGACATGTATTCATTTAATAATTTAGTTTACCCAACAAGCATATCATAATATAATTTCAAATATAATGTGTGAAATATAAAAGCGTAGAACTATGTAGCTAATACAGAAATCGGTTAGTGACATATAATGCTATTTCCATGTTGTAATTAAGACACTGTTATCTCGTGATTAAGACAATCTCGTATTTTGTAAAAATGACAAATCAAAAGTTTATTCATCTGTTTAGATATTTACAAGAGATACAGTTTAGATTAGTATAATTTACATTAAATTGGTTTCTGCATCGTCATCTAGCTACACTCAATTATTACTTTTAACATAACCCTAACCTTGCATGGTCTTGTTGGCTTTGGATATAGTTTCATCACTATTCTTTGACTTAAGGAGGTCCTTAATTTAATTTTACTTCGATTATTTTTCTAACATTCTGTAATGGTCTCCTGTGGAAATTTTAAGTTGAGAAATAATAGTCCATGCTATAAGCGCCGTATAAATGTCTATTTGGAAATAATCAGTGTGGAAAGAAATGTTAGCTTGTTTTTGTCAATTTCTGAAGTCAGTCTAGGAAGAACTACCATCAATTCGTATATATCTGCCCGTTTCACAATACGAAAAAAATCTTAAACAAACACACACAAAAAAGAAAAAAAAATAAATAAATAAAAAAAAATAAAACGAACAAACTAATACAAAAAAAAAAAAAAAAAATGCGTAATATTGACATATGATCTAACTAATGTTTTTCATTCAGACTGATTAATTTGAGGTTATAACATTTTTCTTGTGTAATTCTGGGGACGGCTGTTTCCTGTCTTATCCTTGACCTGACCGGTACCCATATTGATCGTGAATCATGCGTCGTCAAACAGCTATGTTTATATATCTTAGAATTATCAATTGATGTTAAGATTTCACTGTAAGCCAACATTCTTTTCCACTTACTAAATTTCGCGATTTCTGCATCACAACAAGGTCGAGGCGATTTCCGAAACAGTTTAAACTTTTACCTTCACTTTACACGACAGATTCATATTTACCTAGGACATATAAAATTCTAAATGTACATATTGGTTAAAACCAAGGTGTTAATATATTTAGAAATACAACTGAACAGAACTCACAAATTGATAAACAATAGTCATAAGCTCGATAAGGTACACAAACATATATATTTAAAACACGTACATGATTGTTAGTGATGGGTATATCATTGTTTACTAGTCCCATGTCGTGTCGTACACTCCATGACACGATGGATTGCATAATTTCAGTTTTTTAATGGTTTTTATTAATTTTGTCGTTTGAATGGAAAAGATTTGGTAAACATCATAAGGCAAGTCAAAGCATGCATAGTACTTCAAATTTCTTGTCGCCAGTGCGTTCGTATTCTTTGTGGGGTCAGCTGTTATGAAAATAACGATGACGCAGTTTTGTCACTGCAATGAAACCCGACACCTTTCACGAATATTAAAATACGTCCTATATGTATTGGAGAATTAAATCAAGTATGTATGTAATCTATTGCATTCGCGTGTACTGTGTTAGGACTACAGCAGTAATCCACATGTCCCTAACACGACTTGCACTGCTGTCGCCGTTGTGCATCGATGTTTATTTCATGAACCGCAGTTATCGACGCCATACTGAACTTTAACCTTGGATAAAGACACTTTAATCCTTAAATAAAAATAATATAATTTCAAATATAATGCGTTAAATATAAAAGTGTAGAGCTATGAAGCAATTACAGAAATCGGTTAAGTGCCATATGTTATTTCCATGTTGTAATTTAGACACCGATATCTCGTGGTTAAGACAATCTCGTATGTTGTAATAATGACAAACCAAATGTTTTATTCCTCTGTTTACAGATTTACAAGACATAAAGTTTAGATTAGTAGTATTTACATTAATCAGTTTCTGCATCGTCATCTAGCTACATCCAATTATAACTTTGTACATAATCATCACTTTGCATCTTAAATTTACAGCTTTTTTTTT
>NW_022982954.1:0-59185 GCF_902652985.1 Pecten maximus
AGATAAACATGCGCTATGTATTTAAAAGTAATTACTACATTGTAACATCTATGTAGTGTATATCCGAGACAATCAGCACAAAACCTTAACACACTAATATACATAGACAATATCAAAGGTTGTTCACTATTATTGGTTTTCTATTATTTTTTTTACAATGTTTGAAATGAACTGTACATCTCCAATGAATATAAAAGGTCTTATTCTTCAAAAATTACATACCTTGAAAATGATATAACCATCGTCAGGTATTTCATAGTCTCCAGATGTACATGTCTGATCTAGCACATCCCAATGACCAGTTCCTGAAATTATCATTTTATAGATCATGTACCTTACAAGAATAAGTCGCCTTCGATACTATCCTGCAGTACCTATACCGTTATTTTTATGTTCAACGCCCTCCGGGTTTGAAAATTATCATTTTATCAAATTGTTTGGTAAGTTCAGTAACTTGATTTTGAGTGATCAATGCATCAATCATGTTTCGCAGAATCAGAATAGTGTTAGATTAGCAAAGTATGTCTCGTCAGATTTGTTTCAATTCCAAATAAATGTTCTGTCAAAAATGCTTCGATAAGAATGTAAAAGATTTGCTCCAAATGTAAATTTAAATCTTATTGTAGAGCTGATGCATGGTGTTCTTGTTAAGATGTACTCGCAAGGTTGTGATACAATCAACGAAGCTTCAAACCCAGGTTTGACCACGTTTTCCAATTCATTAAAAAAACTATATATTCTATATATCTTAGCTTTTAATTCTTCAATCGTCTTTCCTTTTTTAGTGTGTAATATATGTATTTTACCTTATTCATATTGTGTTTTTCTGTTGTGTGTTGAGGATAGCATCTACTAGCCTGTACGTGTCCCAGTTTTAGAAATACGGAATTAGATTTTATACATTATTACACAAAGAATCTATTTACCACTTCTTGAACTCATATTCAACTAGTTATTGTTGAATGGAGACCAAAACACCACTGAATCTGAGGATAAACAACCACCGTTGTTGCACCAAACAGAAACGCCAGGACTTTCCAGTAGCGAGACATTTCAACATGCCGAGCCACACATGGCATGACATGCAGGTTGTCCCCATTGACCACTGCAGGGGTTGGACTGACCAGAAACGCCTGAATAGGGAACGGCATTGGATCAACCAACTCCAAACCGGCCACCCACTTGGTTTGAATGAGAGATACATTTTAATCCTCCACATATTACGTAGTTTAGGGACTCTCACGATCGAAACTCCTCATTATATGTCAAAACTGGAGATTTAGTCGCCTCTATCATTCATTTGGAGTTCAAATGATAGAATAAATATTTATTCCACATTATAGTTTGATGTTCTCGCCACACACAAACAGATATTGTGCACAGGTTCATAGCATAAAGGAGCACATGAGTTATCAAAGGACCTTACAGCGGACGGGGGAAACCCCCATCTTGGGAATTCCCGCCTTTTTTCACCTGTATTTTTAGTAAGGATGTATATGTTCGTTCTTCAAACCTTATACCACTAATCTCCATTCTCGCTTATAGGAAGTACCCACTCCATATGTTTAGTAATCAGACCAACCCCTACAGACCTCACAAACACCCTTTCCTTAGGGACTTGGTTCACATGCAACACCAGTTCATTGGCTGAATAAGTTGTGTGAGTACATGTTGTCGGTTTGTGACGAGTCGTCCTGATACCTGCCACCCGGTTATCGTTACCCTAATAGGATTTTTCGACCACCTTTTTGTTTGATTTTTAATGACTAAATTATGCATTTCTACACAAATACATTTATTTGATTTAGATATTTATTCAATTTCGTTAAAACTAATTTTAGTCAGTAGTATTGGATTTGCCACCCGATATTGCCACTGCTACCCGCTGTTTGGGCCGAGATTTGCGGAACGAAATTAACAAACCGCATAGAAAAACAAAAACAAAAACATTTACTACAAAGCACGCGCTGCCATCACATTGATTCAACTCGCGATGTTATTTAGTTAAAACTTATAGTTATATTATTTATTTATTTATTCATTTACTTTTACCATCTGTAAACCACCTAATCTGTTTTCTAATTAATCATAATAGGCCCTCGGCGAATTAATAATCGGCCAAGGGGGATCGTTTTCATAACATAACGATATTTATTGTTGTTTATACCAACTATATTTGTGTAACTGTTCCATGTTCTATGTCAATATGTGATCGTATGTAATTTACCTTCTGTGTCTTGATAAAGGGACAGATTGCCTCGAAAAATCGACAATTTACTTGTCTGTACTGTCGTTATTACTACTTGACAATTATTGAACTAGTTATATATATGTACATTGAACAATTACATTTCTCTACAAACATATGCATAAAGACTTTACCGTTCTCGTCCGTTATCCACACAGCCAACACTGGTATAATGCCTTGGTCGAGTGTTAAATTAAATGCGACCTTAACATCTATTTCCAAGAACTCATAAGATGGTGCGGGTGATATGAAAAATGTTTGGTCAAGGAAACGCAGAATTCTGCAAAAAAAAAATGTGTTAAATTGTTCACTGACCATTTTAAAAGTACAAATCATGTCTGTTGGCACATGTCTGCTGATGTTATTGGAACCAAATCATCATACGTTTGCTTGGCTATTATATAAAACAAATTCTAGAGGCGTACCTTTCTGAGGCTAAAATATCATATATAAAGTCAAAGGCTACCCTATTTATCTTATATAAACACTAGCAACAACTGTTACAAGGTTAAATGCAGACTTGATTATTATCGTGACAAGTCATTGAATCAAGAAAAGATAGTTCAATTACTTTACAGAGCTACACATTTTACCGTTATGGCATCTTTTGTACCTACTTTAAATATGTTTGTTGCCACTTGACTTTTTGATGATATATTTTGTATATCATATCCACGTTAATAAAAGCATACATCATTGAAATCGATGTCGTATTGATGCACAGGCTTAAACGTTAGTGACGAACCTATGTTTTAGTATCCGTGACGTCATTTCTGTGGTGATGTTGGGGTTTGTGATGTAAGACAAAAATGTTGCGGATGCTGCAGACCCATAACTTGTCGTCATATCAGAAGCAGATAACCAGCCAACAATGGCGTCCCCGGAGAATCCTTGGAACAGCAAAGAGGATGTAATGGTCTAACTTTCTAATATCTTATTGAAATCTATATGGTTTAATTTGATTTTACCTGTTGATATGAAATTGTATTTTGCTTAAATCTTTCTTCTCATTGTCATATATGGATACAAATGATAATGATGCCAGTAATTAAAGTTGTCAAATCAATCCTAGCTGTATTTTCTACTACTTAATTTAAATCAGTTCCAGTGGTTTGTGGCACGATTATCTTCTTTAAGATGACATTTCATTTAGCTAACGTCAGAAAAATGTAATTGCTTCTCTTCCCTAAAGTTCCATAAACAATCACCAAGAGATATGTAATTAAACTTTTGTTGAGAAGAAACGTGAAGGAAACAAACTCAATCTCGTCATTGGCCGACAAACATTGCTTTCCCTCGAAAAACAGTTAGTGACAGGTAGGCACTAGAGCTTAGATTATTGATGAATACATTTTTGAGTTCTAGCGTATCATAGCATGCCAAAAGAAAACATCCTCCGGGAAATGTTAGGATCAGCGTTATTGAAATATGAAACAGTCACATTCAATGAATTCTGACAACATTTATCACATCAATTGGTATTGCTTACACACTTGACATAAGAACACGGTATTGAAACTATTCGACTTTGAAGATTTGTTAACAAAACTCAGTCTACCTGTGAAGTTTAGAACCACATCCGATAGGTCGTCAGTTTTTTCTTGCACTGTTGTCATAGCGTTTTGGACTGCATGCACCACGATGTGTGTTTGTGTTGTTGACTTCATCTTGGCGTCAACACTTCCTGTTAAGTAAATTGCGATTTGATTATTATTCTAAATTACAAAAACTTTACATGAATAATTGTTTCAGGCTAGGGTTGTCAGGTTGTCATACTGTACTAGCGAGAAAAAAAACAACAAAAACCAAACAAAACAAACAAAAAAAAGTTTATTTTCGATAGTTATTATTATACATGATTATTTAATGATGTGTTCATTGTGTGTGTATTTCAAATATGTTATCATTACTGAATGCATTTTGATGACTGTTGTTGTCTTATCACAAATGGTATTTGCGTGGATACCGTTAAAACAATGGTACCCTACGACGTTTCATGATACAAATCAGTGGCATGTGTTTTATTTTATCAATATGCAACTATATTGTGTATCAAACAAATCATCTTGTTCGACTTGTTCAATTCTTAGACAAATTCACTACAATCTTCTTGGATTCGGAATTTTTAAAAAGTATTAAGGAACTTATATTGAAATCAAATTGAATCTAGTAGCAGTGTACTGAATAGTGCCTAAAATAGTGCCTAAAGACACATTCTTAAATCTGGCAAGATATAAATAGTACCTATCATATCCTTGTATAACCATACTGTGCTCGTGTGTGGTGATTGAGGGCTGCAATATAGGCATTTCCCTGTCTAAAACATGCACATCACTAACCACAAAATCATCTAGTGTCTGCCATCCACAATTAAATTGATAACAATGCTTCCTTTTATCACAAAGGACAATCACAATATTGCCACATGATTCTGCTCGGACGATAAAGAACACAATTGTGAAGTTAAGCTATATTCTCAGATGTGAAAAAATGTCTTTCTGGTATTTGTAATAGTGCTGAGAAAAAGCACTAAGAATATATTCTAAAGCATAGTTTACAGGTCGCATTACAGGCAGACTTTTCACACCTGTGTTATGGTATAAACTTTTCACTCAATCAATAGGAAAAGCATGATATCAATGCTCATGCTTGATGTATATATCAGACTAATCTAACGTGAAAGAAGTTTGAACATGTTACTTACTTGCAATACATAGCGGCGCCTTGTGTACAGTACTGGCTAAGCGTGATGGTCCACGTGCCAGTATTGTAATGTAAATACATCGCCCTGGTTCCATCAGAAACATCGGAGCATTATCACTCGTATTGTACAGGTTATCTGTCGAAGACTCAGCCAGATCAGATACATTCCACGGTGCTCGGACGCCGTCGATCCAGATTTCATCGTTAAGAATGTAAAAACTAGATGATTTGTTCACGCCGATGATGGCAAGGGGGATGATGTCGCCTTTTCCTGGCTCTGAACCTACTTTCATTTCTGAAACAGTTATAGACACAAATTTACAATACCCAGCTCAACTTTTTACATTATAGTATCCATCTATTACACCGATGATGCAAGTATATTCGCATGTTATTGTAATTTCTTTCAATTAACGAAACCCAATATTTCTTGTTGACAATATCTGTTTTGAATGAGATTATGCTTTACACATCGTCAATAACAAAATCACATGCAGTAATTACCGTAAAACTCCACACCGTCATCGTCATTGATCCAGGACACTCCTAATCTGTCATTTTGTTCTATGAATTCTACAGAGCTGGCGTTGTCCGCTACAGCAGTAAAGAACGTTGTTACTTGGAGATGATCTATAGCCGGAGGCGAGAATAAGGCAGTTACATCACAGAAGTATGAAGATGAAAGTCCAGCAGTATTAGATATCCTCAAGTTAAATCTGTATTGTTTTTTGTCTTGGAATAAGGTTCCATTCTTTAACACAATGTTGAATGATGACTCCAAGCCAATGTTCTCCTCTTGATGAACATCCAGACCATCATCAAGAGAGATGACACTTATTACTGTTTCTTTGAGCTCACTAATATCTTCTATACAAGACCAATACGCGCCTATTTGTTGATGGGTGCCAATAAAGTTTGTCTCCTCCGTGCTGCTATAGGCGGGGTCTACGCATTTCACTGGTTCGCATACTGGAGGGGTTGTATCCACAACGATGCCATTTGAATATGAAATACTTTCATCTCCAGCGAAATTAGTAACCTTAGCAATGGCATAATAAGTTGTGTCGTTTTTTACTATAACATCGTCTTCAATGTTCTCAATGACAGCCTCTTGTAAATTCAAGTTCGACACGTGAAATGAAAACAATTCAAAATCTGTGTTGAACGAGCATTGCTCATCACATCCAATAGAACACTGAGAGGTACATTTTTGGCAAAACGTTTGAACGTTTTGGAAAGGTAAGATATTATCGGCCTTATCGGGTCCGTCTGATATCCCTAGTTGAATACTTTGAATGTTACTTTCGTTGTCAAAGAATCCTCGTCCATGTTGACACAATGAGTCAACCGCTGTCGGTATGTATACATCCGTTACTGTCACATACGCATGGAAAGGATCGTGCCATTCTTTCGGATAGCTGTATCCGTTGTTCGTCGAAGTATGGAAGTAAAGTTTAGCCTGCTGAGGTAATGTTATTCCGCTCAAAACAGCTTCTTGCTTGCCATTGATAAGAAGATCGAGATCCCATGTCCCCGCGTGACTATTCAGTAATCTAACAGTAAATGAATTTATTTGATCTGTTGGATCAGTTCCCAGTTTGAACCATTGTTTATTCCGGCCATACATATCCACACACCAAAATAATCCATCCCAAGACCGGCTGTTTACCTGCCTTTCTCCAATGATGCTAACACCACAGCCATTGACGTCGATATCTTCTGCGTTACCTACCAATTCAGCAGTCTCCTCATTTTCTACAGTTCCATTGTTTAATGTTGTTGTGTCTGATCTATTACTTATTTCAGTATCGTACTCAATTGTCACTGAAGAGAAATCGTCAGGTACAGGAGGTTCCAAATGGGTGGATACCGCCCGCTGTGATGAACCGATAAAGAATGAAGTTATTGTGTTATTCCCTCTGGCAACGTTCATCTCTGCCGTGTATTCACCTTTCCGTAATGTTACATCGTCACTTGTAATGACCCCGGTGTCAATTGATGTAAGAGCGATGTTGTACCCTATCTTTAACCTAAGTATGTTATTTGCGATGTAAACACAATGGTTGTCACATTTGCTATCTTCATGCCACCAGACGCCATTTCCGTCATTGGGAAGTAATTGTACTTGTGACGGACAGCTAAAAGATTCCTCAGAACGAGCAATGGCTATCCATACTTTTATCGAGCTTTTCGAGGACTGGTATGATGTTTCGTTAGACCAATCATCGGCTATCTTCACTGTACCTCCCATTGGTTTTGAGACGTCTACACGAAAATGCACTTCATTTACGAACTTGGACAAACCGGCATTATTCACTGCTTCTATACCCAGAATATATACTCGATCTGATGCTAAGTTCATTTTCCGGAAGTTGACTTGTGTCTCTGATGAAACTGTGATACTTTTCAATAGTTCTTTATTGGTATCATTACCATTTCCGTTACATCCCAGGTATTCATACACCTCGACAATGTAGTATGATATGCCACTTTCTGGGTCTGATATATTTTTCCAGTCTACAATTACTGTATCGGAGCTGTTGATGTAGGTAAATGTACTAGATTCTCTTCCATTGATCAACAGGGTCGCTTCCGATGTAAAAGGCGGCGTTGAATCAACCATGACCCTTTCACCAATTACAGCTTTACATTCGCCTGCATCATCAGCGGCAACAACAAGAGGCTGATAGGTCTGTCCATGAATCAGTGTAAGATTTTCGGCGTCAAAAAACGTATCTGCATTAACATTTGTGAGGGGAAAAGCATCGCAATCGTTTACAAAACGGGTTAACTCTTCCAGAGGAAAGGATTTATTTGCCATATAAATACCACCAGAAACAATTCCAACAAAAAACGTGCTCAGTCCAATATCAGATTCAAATCCTGACCAGAAAAATGAAAGCCGGTCTGTCTCGTGTTGGTATCTGGAGTTATTTACAACTCCTCCGCGTATTCCTTCCTGAAAACCAACTTTTATTCCATTGGAATATGCTTCTTCGTAACTTCCGGAAATGCTATATGCCCTTACTGTAATGTAGTATGTGACAGTTCTTTTGGTCAAATCAAGCGAGTTAAATGTTATGAATTTATTTAATCCAGTGGAGACAAAATTATGTACATTTGCTATCGAGGAGGTATATCTCACATCGTTTCCAATGGCCGCCTCGTAATGTGAAATCAACTGTGTCGGATCTGATGAAGTTTCATCCCCAAATTCATTCCAGTTTCCTGACAAGTGCTCATTTGCAAACTGATAATTGATGTCTTCACCCAACCCATCTCGAACATAACCTGGTGATGGCGGCTGTATACGAACTGTGATACCATCTGATGTCTTCTCTGTTGTTCTATTGAGATAATCCGTTACTTTGATGACATTCATATAAGTTATCCCATTAGAAAGAGAAAGTTCATCGTTGTAGAACATGCCTGTGGTATCGGGAAGTTGTTGAAAATGTTGTAAGATGTCGCCAGTGCTGTCAAATATGGACCATTCCACCCCTCGTACTTCACAGAGACCCGTGTAATACCATTCTCCGTCCAAAATATGGAGCTCTTTTTGCACATCTCTATCGTTACTCAAGAGTCCATCATGTACAGCAAGGTTGGCTGGTTGACTGATCAGTACTTTGTTTGAAATAACAGTGGCGTACAGGCCTACTGAATTATGAATACGTGTCTTTGCGTAAACACCAGTTCCGGGTTCCAGAGAAAGTCCGGTAAAGGTAAAATGCGTTACAGTAGATTCAATGTCAACGTCTCTATATTGCATAATGTCCTCTTCTCCAACATCAGTTCCGAGGGAAATCTCCACCCTGGTATAAAAATATGCATCAATGAAAAGCAAAACACAATCACGTGGCTTACATATGTCTATTTCGGTCTAAATTACCATTTAAATATGAGTTACTGTGACCTACGTTTTAATTATGAGTTATTTCTGTCGATTGGATTTGTTTTTAACATATCAACCAGTCATGAACAAAGTCCAAAAATATCACCAACATTGAGCCAATCGGGAAATCGTCACCCAATTTCACCCCCTCATAACTCGAAAAGTCATTTTACCAGACCTTAATGTCATGTCATATTATGACTACCTAACCTCAAAGTATTTATATACAAAAAATAAAACTCATAGGTGATTGCCCCCAGACAGCCAAAATCAGCACCCCTCCTTTGATCATTGATTTCAAGCTTAGATTATACAAGAAATATGTTCCGGTGCATTGACATCTCATCGACCTATTTTGCTTCCTGTTGTTAAAGCCAAATATATATATATATAAGAATCAATGTTTGTGACCATCATCATTCATGTTTCATTAGCAATATGATAGAAGGAAATTTGGCCTATACACATGTGTATTTACAGTCGATGTCGAATTGATGGAAACCAGAGGCTACCTGAATAACTGTATATTTTTTTCACAAGAATCAGTAGGTCGTGTGCAGATCGGAGCCGCGCGGATGAATACCATGGCTCAAATTCCAAATTCAATTGTCAACTTACGTGTCCCCATTGTGTTAAGTAAGACACCAAAAAAAATAACCATTGCAGTCTATACTCTTTTGTGTTCATGTTGTTATTTTTAGATGATTGCGACATGGTAAAAAAATAATAAAACAATTCAAGGTATGATTTTAGGTTGATGAAAAACGGCAAATTACGCATAATTCTCACAGTGCGTACATGATCTTAGATCTTAGATAATCTGTTATGACAACGGCGAGCACGTTTTTCACTGTATTGATATCTATCAGCTTCTACCAATAACCAAATAGTCCTTCGTTGATACAGCATGTCTATGGGAACTATCGTAAATAATTGCAACAAATACTGATATGATGCAATGTATTTGCGTGGACCTGTGTTAGGACTACTGCAGTAGTCCACATGTTTCTCACACGACTGGTAATACTGTCGCCGTTGTGCTAAATTTGCCTCTAGTATATTTCTAATAGGAATGCTTACAAAATCCATGTTTCAAAACTATACGTGTAATTTAAAATGATCAACTGATCGCTTGTAGCTGAATAACAAGGCCTAATGTTTGAATTTGAGGCCGCGTCAATTACAAACAAAGTAGTCCATTTAAAGGAACATTTTTCTTCATCTGTTAACTGACACAAGGAAAACAAAACGATAGTATTCAATTAAGACTATGTTGGTAGTCCTAACTTCTGTTGAGTAATCGTTTTAACGTGAAGATAAAATATATGGAGAGTAAATAAGGATCGCGGTTCATTCCAAATATCGATACCACACTGAACTTTATCATTTTATATCAGAGAGGCACATTGATCTATAAATCATGTTCAGACTCGGGCAACATTTTATAATATAATATTTCAAAAATTGTTTAAAAAAATAAAGTCTTTAACGTTTCCATAGCAGCAATAATGCTTGACCAACAGAAATATTACACAAATAATACATGACCTCTACCATCCCCTGCTAGGTATTGTACTGTAATGGTTTAAAAAGCTGATGCCGTTTAGTGTTAATTTAGGAAAATACAAAAAACGTATTTACATAATTAGCTCGCAACGAATTTAAATTTAACTAAAAATAAAGTCCCTTATAAGTAAATCGATAGAAAAGCGTTTATCGATTTTCTATATTTAGAATCACTGAACATTATCCAACAACCTTGGTACTCTCGGGATATATAGTTCCTTGTAATTATGTTAAATTTGCTTAAAATCCATGAATGAGTGGGGCCGCCAAAGCACCGAACGGACAAATATTCCTACAAACGGCCTTTTTTTTAATTTTGATTGGAGTATAAAAACTAATGATAAGTGTTTTCCTACCTTGTGATCGGAGATTCCGTGTCTTCTATGGCACCAAGGGTTACCTCTACATATGTTGTTGGTATCTGGCACTTTATCGGAGTCGTCTGTCCATCATGCGTAGCGTCCATTGTCGTAGTGATGACAACAGAATCAACTACAGGAGGAGTTGTATCAATGTCAACTTTTACACTGTAGTCCTGGACAAAGTTCAGTATATTGGAAACTCGAAATCTTACATAAATCTCGTTCAGGTCCAGACTACCGATTTCAGTTTTGATGTCTTTAGACCAATGCCGGCTTTCAACGTGTATTGAGGTATAAGGTTGGATATCCTGATCATCTTCAGACGTTCCAATTGCGACCTCCAAGTCCATCAATTTACTTTCAAATTCCTCTACACCATGCCAAAAACAAGATAGAACGCCATTGTTCATTGAGATAGTAGGATCACAGCTAAGGCTACTAATTAATGGCGCCGTGATATCCGATGTGATAGGCGATGATAAGGCATGTCCAGTATTTCCGGCAGCATCCTCTGCGATGACATAAATCCAAACAGTTTCTCCACTGGATACCGATAAATCCCCAAGCTGTAAACGATATTGCAGCGTCTCTGATAACACATGTAAGTCGTCCATATACGGAAGTGACCCGGCTGCCCATTTCATAGAGGTAATAGCTGACGAATCAAGAACTCCCCAATACAATACTGGAGACTCAGCGTTACCCAGGAACAAGTTATGAGCGTGGTGAATGTAATTGGTATCATTTTCTGGAGGGGCTATCTCCACTATCACCGGGTCTGTTGAGTCGATCTTAAAGCCATCAGATGTAGATACAATGTATTCCTCATGACAACCATGTCCTGTTGTGGCACGTACTGTTATATAATATAATACGTTCTCTTCCAATTTAATGTTGATCTGTGCGTGACCAAAACTTTGATTTTGAAGTACAATTCCAAAATTTGAAAATGGCACAATGTCCGAAAAGTAGGGTTCTGATCCAGCTGCCCATTCATATCTCACAATGTTGCAAGCAGCACTTCGGAAACCGTTGAAGGACATGCCTATTGAGCGTAAGTCTGTCTCCATATCACTATCACTGAAACCTTTAAAACCATCATTTACATTTCCTGGGACGTTTGCTTCAACCACTTTAATAGGTTTTGATGACATTGACCTGGACATTAACCCCGCGCCGTTTTTAGCCCAGACTGTTACGTAGTAAATTTTTTGTGATAGGTCAAAAACGTCCAAGTTCACGTTTTCAAGAACAATGGATGTATCTTTTGTGTCCAGTACACCATTGGTGAGAGATACGTCTCCAGCTGCAGTTCCTACCCCAATGTAGTAATGGGTAATGCCACTGTTGGCATCAAAGCCAGCCCAGTAAACTCGAAGTGGTGCATGGTCGACATGAAGGATATTTCCATTCTCATCCACGTACTCATCGTTCCCGACCACACCAACGCGCACCTGAAAATAGTTTGTAATCATTGATGATTGAATGCGAGGCAGCTCCTTAAAGGTAATTTAAATTAATTACATGAGGAAGATGGAAGATGCATAGGTGTCCGTATTTGTATCACATTACTGGCCCGTGCTGTAACATCCTACAACCTTGTCATATCTATCGTAAGGAACATCTGTAATAACACTACTTTGGCGTTATAATAAATATGTGATGTCACAATGAATACGTGACGTCACAATGCATGTGTGACGTTTCATAATTGCCTGGGTAAACGGAAACGTACCATCCGAGCTTGATTTCACCCGAATTATATAGAAACGAAACTAGTATAATGTACAGTAATGTAATGTGGTCACACATACTTACTGTTTCAATAGGACAATAGATAGTCAAATATAACTAATACAGTTACATCACTGATTATTTATCGTTTCAGTGCCGCTTATATCGTTATAAATTTATTAAAAATTCACATTTCAAAATACATTGAAACACGTCGGCAATGTAACCACTATACTATCAGTTATGTAGTACTTTGATGATATATACACACTTTTCTTTTCAATCTAATGATGTTGAGCTAAGTGAATCTAAATGGTTAATATCTACAAAATGATAGCGTCGTAGGTTGTATTGCTTCAAAGTTCTCCGTTTTTCTTGTCAATTTCGTCTTTCTGTTTTGTATCACTCCAGAACGGCTACGTTTGACAGATATAATGTAAAATAGTAGAATTTCGGCTCTAACTAAAATAACAATTAATTTCTAATCTCTTTTTTATTTCAATCTTTTACATTTTTCCATACCGTTAATTTGGTATTAATTGAAAGTTTTCGACTTTTGCCATCTAAAAACGTGTCCATTAGACACCTGAGTTCTGGAGTGTACTAATAGATTTTATTTCGTACTGCTATTTACACGTCTGGACTCTATAATCACAAAAGTAAATGTAGGTTTGTTCATTTTAATACATTTTTGTAGCCAATCACTCAAACATGCTAACTGCCTAATGCAATAATTATTGATTTGGTTTTTTGAGAGTACATTTAAATATATTTCAATACATTTAAACCCGTTTGACCTTGAATGAGCACAAAGGTCATCTTAAGCTATTTATTTGAAGAAAAAACTTTTAGATATGATAGTACGTTTGTTCCATGTGACATTGACAGTAGTTTTTAATAACTTGTATCCCTACTGGCTTAAAAGCACGACATCGGGCTTCTTATATTTTCGCTGTCGAATAGGTAAAGTGTTTACGACTGCACGACAGACAACGCATGACGCCGGTCATAAGGCGTTCGTAAAGTTTCTTAATACTTCGTCTCATGTGACCCAAACATGTCTGTTTTATCCTACTGATAATAAACGACCGGTAGTTAGCGGCATATGTTAAACCAAGACAATGAATATAATTTAAATATACCAGATATTTACCTGTGTCATAACTGGTGCTGATGTATCTACGATGACACCAGGGGACTCGTGATGTGTCGATAGCAGGGCGTTGTTTGTACAAATAACTTTGACACTGTACATTGCTCCATCTTTCAGAACCAAATCCTCTAAAGTAAATTCCATTAACCCCGTGCTTTCATATATTACTTCATATTGTTTTTCGTTTGGCCAAAATCGGGATTTAGATCCGTGATTTCATTTCCTGAATATAGAAGGAATGATGACTAATTCCTGATTCTGGGTCAGACACTTTCCAGGAAATGTCTAATTTTGAGCTGTTTGATTGGTATTCACTGTCCGAGTCTGAATCACGGATGTATTCCATCACCGGAGCTGTATGGTCAACCAGGAATCCGTCACTCGTAACACCAATCTCAAGACCAGCACCGTTATACGCGCTCAGTGTCCAGGATATGACATCATTGTGGTCCATAGTTACGGTATGGTCAGTGAGCACGTTGGATTCTTTTGTTAATCCAAATGTTTTACGTAGTTCATTATTCACAAATACCGATGCTTTATAATGGTCAATATTGCTCTCGGCATCAGTAAAATTGTTCCAATTGCATGACTTTGAAGCTGATTCTGATGAAAACTGAATATCACTGTGTATGGACAGTCCATCATGTATCCACCCAGCGTCAGGAGATGTAACGTCAACCAGTACTGTACACAAGTAAGGAAAACTGCATAACATCTTAAAATGCTCAGAGACATAGGACAATATGTAAACCGTTTCCATAACCTGTAACGATTTAGTGTGATGTAAGCCAAGATGTCTGAATCCGAGGTTAACATTTTCAAACACATCTTACATGTATGCACATCTACAGCGATTCGTTTTAAATGGGCTGTTACGCTACATTGTCAGAATCATGTTGCGAATAAATGAAGCTAGACAAATTTCGCTGAACATGACCTCTTGAGAGAACGGTAGGTATACTTCTCGTTTCTGTTGTGTGATTGTAAAAACGAAAGTACGAGATCATTGTAGATATTCCAATTTCCATCCATGTAAAAAAGTAACTCTACATGTTAAATATATTCGATTATATGACTATAACATTTCCGAAAAAATGTGAACACAAAAATGTTTTGTATGAACATACAAGACGTTTTTTTTTGTTTGCTTCAAAACAATGAGATTGCAACGACGTCACAATTTAAGTGGAAAATATAAACTAATTATATAATATCGGGAACTAAATCTTTAAATTAACACACTTACCACCATTAGAGGAGGCGTTGACAAATTTTTGATTCAACGCGGAGTTGTAGGCAAAAACAGTTGAAATATAAGTCATGTTGTGTTGCAGGTTCAGACCGGTACTGCATACGTGCTTCTCATGGTGTGTCAGATTCCGGAACGACACGATATCATCTCGTCCATCAGTTGTACCAACTCCCCACTTGAATCTTGGAATCAACCATTCAAATAATCAGGTGAGTAGAGGCTCACATATATATTCCCATCCCTTACCATTAAAACAAAAACATCCCAGGGGTGCATTCATTGTGTACCAACTTTGTATTTCGAAAGTGATAGGGCCTCAGACGCTTGACCGAAATCGAATCAGGTGTAGAATTTTATGATAAGGAAGCGTGGTGTGACTATGAACTAAATTTGTGGAGAGTTTCGTGTTATATCGTTTACATAATATCTTTATTTCAAAGTGGTCATGTGTGACTTTTGGTCTTCAACTTTGACAAATACCCAACAAAATCACACGACCTTGATGGTACAATGTAATGATGTGAATATGAACTAAATTTGTCAAGGGATTAATGAAACAAGGACGGATGGACGGACGTATGCAGGATTTTAACTATTATTTTTTATGATATTTAGCATTTAAACTTATCCACACAATATATTGTCCCCGTTGCAGTATGATTTTATTGGTTGCAAGCAGACATCAAAAAAAATGTGATTCTCACACGAACATTTATTTTACAATATCGTCAGAAAATCAGCTTATAGCACATTACGGCAGAAAAGGATCATATTAATGTGAATTAAAGCAGTTTATTTAACGTTTTTAAAACGTATTTCTGATTATTTTCAACAACTGAATCCTCACATTCTGCCAAGACTGGCATTTTCCTATTTCACTGGATGCAAATGGTAAGTGCGCGCAAGTTTGAAAACTATTATAGATATAAAGCTTCTTGAATGGAATAGGTAGTGGTTTACTTACTTAGATATCCCACTTTCGGGATCATAGAAATCCATCCAATTGGCGCAGATAGTTGCTGTATCATACTGATATTGGATGTCAGACTTTAAGACTAGTCCATCATTGACGAAGCCTACTAGAGGAGCTGTTCTGTCTATCATGATAGGATCATCCCCGTGTCCACTTGTGAATAATCCAACTGTGGAGGTATACAGCAAAATACCAATATGTTAATTGTAACCGATCGCTATGTTTATGATGTTTTTTTAAACAACAGCAGGAGCTGCATTGAAAAGTACAATAGTGGGAACCAAATGTATAATTAAAAGAGCAGGTCCCTGACTTTCCATTGTAAACGAGCATATATCGAATATCCTACTTACCGTTATTCTCAACACGTAATCGTACCCAAGCATATACCCCAGGCGTCAGGTCGAAATCTTCAACACCAACGAACGGGTCTTCCCCAGTTACAAGAGGAAACTCTGTGTAACCTCTGATAGTGACGTCATGCTTCGTCTTTCCAAGGCCAAACTCAATAAGTTTGAGTTTTGAATCTTCGTCATACGCCGTATAATAAATGGCCAAAATATCAAAGTCCTCGTCGTAATAAACGCCGGAAACGTTTTGGAAAACAGGGGGTGTTGTATCAATAACGATTGGAGTTGTATGACAGACAGTTGTCACTAACGCCCCTCCATACACTACATTGTTTATAGCACTGACCGTGACGTAATATTTCCCGTCAGAGAGATGGAGGTCCTTTGTGTAGCCTGTGTGTGTCCAGTATTTGTTATGTGACAAATGACCGTGTGGATCTCTATCTAGCACCACATCTGATCCACACGCCAATGTACCAGCGGACCAGGTGTATCCCCAGATACCAGTCTCACTGTCATGGAATCCGTCAAAGTTCACTACAACATTAACATTTTACAACATATATATTACGAACAAGATCAATGATTAAAGTTTTAAAATTAATCTTGTAGAGCGTTTCCAAGAGCGTGATGTTTTAAATCAAAACAGGTAAATCTCATCATATTATATGTACCTGTGAGAAAATGGTTTGCCCAGCTGTAGAGTAAATCTGTCTGGGGAACGTGTCCATTGAAAACTACTTCCGCATGCTCTCCATCTAGAATAATTCTGAGGTTAAAACATAAACAAAACGTTAGGGGACAATCTAAATACACATGTACATAATATTTCTTTAGAGTAAACTTTAAAATTACTTAAAATTTGATTTAAATTAAAAGGCACATTTTATATATAAAATATACCACAGTAATTATGTTGAACTCGTAAAATTCCTTAATTAATTGTACAAATCTATACATACTTGTGGTTGAGTATAAATTACTGTACAAATCTATACATACCTGTGGTTGAGTATAAATTACTGTACAAATCTATACACACTTGTGGTTGAGTATATCAGTTACGTCTACACACCTTCCTTAATTAACTGTTCAAGTCTATACATACCTGTGGTTGAGTATATCAGTAACGTCTATACACCTTCCTTAATTAACTGTTCAAATCTATACATACCTGTGGTTGAGTATAATTTACTGTACAAATGTATACAAACCTGTGGTCGAGTATAATTTACTGTACAAATCTATATATACCTGTGGTTGAGTATATCGGTTACGTCGATACACATTCCTTAATTAACTGTACAAACCTATACATACCTGTGGTTGAGTATATCGGTTACGTCTATACACCTTCTTTAATTAACTGTACAAATCTATACATACCTGTGGTTCAGTATAATTAACTGTACAAATCTATGCATACCTGTGGTTGAGTATATCAGTTACGTCTATACACCTCTGTGTTATGGCAGCATGACATCTGTCCGATCGCACGGTCTCGGTATACCCTTCACCCGGTGGTCCTGTCTCCGGGGGAGTGAAATCTATAATGGTGCCAGAGGATTTCAAGAAAGCATCGTATCCCAATACATTTGTTACATGGAAGTTGATAAAGTAAGTCAGCCCGTGGACCAGGGGTAATTCTGTGTAGGACACGAAGGCTGCACTTCCTATATTCAGGCGCTCATAGTTTGCATACGTTCCACTGATTCTAAGCTTGGCTTGATGTCCCTCCACAACGGAATGCAGATCGCAGTTTTCTGTATGGTACTCATAATCAAACGCAACACACTTTCTGTCATATCTCAGACATTCCTGTGCACATAATAAGGCTGTTCTTGTCTTAAATGACGAAAATCCTGCCACCGTCAGTCTTCCTGCTTTGGGAGTGCTAAAATATTTCAGATCGGACGGTTCATTTGATCGAGGATAATTGTTGTTAAGTGTCATTTCATCCCAATCCATTATCTCATTTCCGTGCCCACCAGAACTAAATCCAACGGCCTTGTAATGAGGTATCTTCAAGAGACTGTCGTCAAACACCGTAACAGTTCCACTCAGGACACTTGGGTGGCTAGAGAAGGCGAATGATGCATCAATTCGTCCATCTTGGTAAGTATTGTCGTAAGTGTCAAGACTGCATGTCGTGAAAGCTTCAAGACCCTCACTATTCCGTGCTTTGACAGTCCAGTATAAAGGTATACCATTGGGTAACTCTGTAGTAGGTACCACAAGGGTTGGACCAGTATATTCTGTCCAGCCTGTAACATCTGTTGTCTGAGGGGTTGTTCCAATAGAGTAGAACATATGGACGTCACTCACTGGATCTGAAGCTGATACCTCTAGTAAGAACGCGGTGTCAAGTGGTGACCTATTGGCAACCTGAGTCACACTGCATCCTTCGACGCCTGGCGAGACTTCTGAATCGATCAATGGCGGATCAGCATCTGGTTTATTGTCCTCGGTCGTAAAGATATTTCTGTGTATTGGCGGGGAACTGTATCTCCAGATAATAGCGGAAAATATAGTCTTACTAAAAAGCCACAGGTCCACCTTCAGAAATGCTCGAAGGGTAAGAGTAACTGGCACTATCTCCAGGTCAAGCCTTTTCCTAAAAACAGATAATTATTCTTTTAACAATGAATATTGATGCATATGACTTCTTTCGTCACGATTTGGTTCATTTGAATTAGGCAGGGTTCAGAATATTCATATAGACTAAATGCTCTTTGAAATTTAAATATAAAAAATTATGAGTTGTGTTAAAATTCGTGTCAGTTTTTGCAACTTAATTGCCTGCCAAGACACACACCTTTCAATTTCCTCAATACTGACTACTTCAAGAAGGAAGGACGACATAGCTGTGTGATGCAGGTTAATTTCTCTTGGTACCTTTTTACTCTCATTTTTTTAACTGAAAGTCATTTAAAAGGAGTGACTCACATTTAGGCTCAGATGAAACGACAGAATTTTTAATTTGGATATTTATGAATGCGTTTCTTCTTCTAACCCTGTTAAGAATGAGAAAATGTAATGTGCCCAAAACCCAAACAGACATGAATATGAAATAATTGCATTTCATTTGCGCTTAATATACACGGTAATGTACTCTTAATACAATTGGTATAATGACATAAATATGATTCACTTACTCGATGCGGATCGGAAATTTGTTGAATTTGAAGGTGATCGTTACCGGAAACTTTGTATTCATGAAGAGACCCTCGAGAGAAATACCTCCTCTGAAAATCAAGATCTGGATACTTACTGATCCTTTTAACCTCAAAGCCACCGAAGGCGTCACAACTCCCTGTAGAGGATAACACATTAAATAATACATCTGTATTACATTCCATTAGCTTTTATTGTTTTCAAAGGTAAAATAGATAATCTTATGAAGTATATTAACATGTATCATGAACTTTATAAGAACATAAAACAATAAAGTGACAGAGACATGGATAACCATACCTTAGCGTACATGCTCAGAACACATATATCGATCCCAACTGATACTTCGAGCGATCCACCGACACTGAATTCTAGGAAAAACATAAAACAATTATTCGAAATGTACACACTATGAAATGTCGTTGGTATTTCAATAAGATAAACAAATTTTATATTGAGAAAACTATCCATTGAACATATATTGCACCTGACAGATGATGCGTATGTAATCAATATTGCATGCTTACTGAATAAAACGATGATTGGTCCGACGGGAATGGACACTCTCAATACAAAGAAATTGGCATTGATCCGTGGTAGACTTTTCTCGTCAACAGAACATGTATCCTTAGCATTAGGGAATGCGCTTCTCACTGCTTGTGTGTATTCTTTACTGAATGACTGTTCGACCATCTGTAAAGTTAATACATTATATAATAATCAACTATTTTAGAGAAGGAGTCAATAGCTATAACATATTGTAAAATATTAAGTTGTGTGAGCCCTTCAGTCATCAATGCTATCGTATAGAGTCCGTTTTGTCCTTATATTTGTGTTTCATAAAAAAAAGTCCTGGTATTTGCTTTCGTTCCTTAAAATTGTTGATATAATATATATTTAAATGTCTTGCTACCATTTTAGTGAAATTAGATTAGGGCTGACATGGTGTTAAGATATACTGTTTGTCACATACTTCACAGGGTAAAGACTGCATACACGCGCTATAATGACATGTTCACAATAACTTAACGTTACCATTTTACGTAGAGTAATTATGCCGTAAGTGATAACGTCATCAATTTTGATGTATATTTCAAGAATATTGTAAATGGCGCGACGAAAAACTTTCATAAAAAAACTTACATTTGTTTGCAAGCCTCGTGTTAAATGGCCAAACTCTAATACTCGGGTTTATATATTTCCACGAAACAGACTCATGGTAAATTACAATGTTCCCCAATGGCTGGAATTAATTTCTGATCTTTGTTTAGTTTGGTTGAATTCGGTGACAATATTTTCCAAAGGAATATTGTCTGACATGCCTAAGGAACAAACTGTACCCCCTCGGTCGGCCGACTTGATTTTGATTTCATACGAGGTCGGATATATTGATGAGCTTTCTTTCCACAAATATATATATCGATGTCCTATTATATCTAACAAAACTTTGATATTGACCATGTGAAAAGCCTGATGCTTGTAATTTCCTCATTGTAAGTTTTCCATTTTCTGAGAGTGACATTCCTGTTTTCCCCCACCTACGGTGTGTATATATCCAAATATATATATGTATATCGAAATTTATTTTTGGAGCATCCCTATGAAGTTATGTCACATGTTATCCATTTTAAACCCGCTCTTTGAATCTCTACAGATCACCAAAATTAATACGGAATACATCATGATATGAAGGTATTGCAGTATTTATAAAACATATCTCTGTTGAGACGATTGAAGTGTTTATCTGATATCCGCTACACAAGTTTTTAAGTGTTTGGCATTTGAACCTGGACCGATGCTCATAAATATTTAAAATGATGAAGAAATTGATATAAATCGGTCGAGAGGTCTATCCACTATGGTTAGCATACCTGTTCTGTTTTCAAAAGCGGTCAAGTGTGACCTTTGACCAATGACCACCAACTTATTACCATTTGTCACACCTGATGATTCAAATACAGTTGACGAAAGATGGTACTTCAGCTTAGATAGATATCAGGTAAATAGCAAAAACAGTTCATCAACGACTTAGCTTCCAAATACATTGTCCTGATACACATAGGAGACGTCCAAGGATTTGTTCAGGTGGAAATGTTACCTTCAAGTTATGCCCTTAAATTTGCCGTAGTATTGTTATCAAATAAACTAATTGGACATCTCAATACTGACTACTGGCTATCAAATATAACATACTTACGGATTCTAGAATGTATTTCCTGATAGAATCAGCAATTTTCAAAGTATCATTATCCAATGCACCAATTTCAGATAAAGAATCCAAAAATTGTCGCCATGTCATTCTCAGGATTTCATCGTCTGTGCCAGATTCGGGGTCTGTAGTAATAATTGATAGATTGAAATAAAACCAGTATGGTGTTGTCAACTGTTGCGAAACTAAACGGTCAATGTCATATTAATCAATGCAATTATCATTGTGTAAAAATATCTCTAATTACTTTACTTCCTCACGTGAGTTCATACACATCAAAATCAGATATTCGATTCAATGTTTAATATTAATTTTGGCATATGTTTACTAGCAGTTTAATGCATATATAAAATATACAAACGTTGTGTCTCTTTGTTCAAAATATGAGTAATCATTGTCATTATCATGGAAATAAATATCATCTTACAATTTTCATTACTTTGTATTTCCGCATTTTAATTTTTTCTTTAACTATGTCAGTTTATGACCAATTTCAATTACCTCTGTTGTACCAGTATTGCTTTCGATAAACACAAACAAATTCAAGTAAAGACAATAATCCCTTCATGAAACCATTGAACTAAATATACGACCGTAATTTACTTACGAGTGTTGCTACAGATGTCTGGAATGTCAACTCTTGCGTCAGAGACAATGGTAAATGGTTGAAGACACGATGTGTGACACTTAACACAAAGAGCGCCCTCTACACTAAAGTAAATAGCCTTATTTTCCTCTTCACCTTGGATTGTTAATGTTAACACGTACGGCTCTGAGTCCGGACCGACTGTAGTCATATCAGGAAGTGTCACTGTGTGTATCTCTCCTACAAAATTTGAAATGTTAATCACACAATAATCAATGGAGTACCTTACTTCTGTTTATCCTAGCGAGATAAAGGAGCGACAAAGTATGTAAGAATGAGAGTGTCATAACGGATTTATCATGGCCACGAGAATGTCCTTTCAAATTTGATCACATATATGACAGAGAAATGTACCTATTTTGACATAGGGGGTCGCTAAAACCGTTAAAACATTTATATTTTGTAAAGATTGGAAGGTTCAATCAACCGATAGGCCAAAAGTAATAATTTTGCCGTTAGAAAATTGATTGAAGCAAGGTCATAAAGAATGGTATTAAAATCAACGTTATTACTGGGACGACAATATGTCTAAGTATATATTATGCTATCATGAGGTACATACCATCGAGTGTAACAGCTGAAGTCATACTTTTGTCTGTGATATATAGTAGAGCACTACACGGGTCTAAAGACATGTCAAGCTTAACGACAGGGCGAATGCTACCAATGTTCAGTGGTACATTGCATGATAATCCTGAACAATTTGCTCGTGCTGTACATGCAAGCCCAACTCCTTTACCGACAACTCCTTTAAAATTAGGACAATCTGAAATATAACAAAAGTTTCAATAATTGATTTGTTGTATATAACATATTTTGTTTCTGTTATACAAAACGTAAGGAATAAAATTGATGGAACTAACGTAAAATCAAACAAATGAGGAAGGTTTGAAAATAACATCCTTATAAAGCGAAGAGTATAAGACTCTCATTGCTGAGATCATTATCAACTTATTTTCAGTTTAATAAAATTATGTTTTGTGATATGAATAAATTGCGAAATTTAAAAAATCTTTGGTTTTGTAAATAGGACAAATTCAAATTTGACACCCTACAAGAGGTAGCAAACATAATGAATAGACATTATCTTACACATCAACTTTTATATTAAAAACTTACCCTTTTCATATCTCAATAGAGCCTCGTGAATGGTTGAATGCCAATCACCTTGCAAATCCTTAAATAAACTTTGCAGTTGAGAAATTGCGAGGATACCCGGATCCTGGTAAGATATATCAACATTGGCCATCCGAAGCTGGATAATCATCTCATCAAGCTTTATTCCTAAATCAGTTCCCAGCATAGAGTTGATTTTTTCCAGTGTAAAACTACCCATGTCAACAAGTTTCAGGATATTCAGTCCATCTGTGATTCTGACGATAGATAAAATATGACATTTAATTATCATAATTTTTTTCTATTTCGGAATAGACATTTTTTCCTTGAGAATCAATCCGCTCAAAATATTAGTCAAATGCAGCATGTTCTCTTTTTGTTTTGAATTTCCGACGGAATCTATAAATACGTTGACATTCACATTCAATTCAAAGCATCATAGGTATATGTGACCATACACAGATAATACTTACCCCTTCAACGAATAGAGTTTCATCACGTTACCGAAATCAGGCAATGATTGTTTGAGAGTTTCCAAGACACTTCCAGCAGATGAATCTATTTCTAAATAGGCACCCTCAGTTTCAATTTGGATTTCAAACGAAATGTCGTCAACTGCCTTTTGAGATAATTCATCAATCTTTTCTAACACTGTTCGTTTTATATCTTCATAAAGATCTTTGAAGGATTCCCCTAGATTATCGATATCGATTGTTTGGAAGATATGTTTAAGATATAAATCCTTGCACTCCAACACCCATTTAGGAGTTGGCATTATTCTGTCAAGAAATCTGGTCGGATCTATGTACTGCGTGGAGTTTGCTTTACGAACTGAAACATGGATAAAGTTTGGTTGGCATTTGGAATTTAATACCATGGCAACGGTTTCACCAGCCTCAGCAAATGTTCCATCATAAGAGATAGTATGGACAGCTTCAGCATTCTCGATAATTATCTCAAAGTCTGTCAGTCCATCATCCGTCGGTATCACAAGGATACGACTTGAGCTTTCTCTATACACTCGGCCATTGACAGGACTCACCAGCTAAAATGTGTAATTGATATAATTATATTTTTGTTCAATTACTTGTTCCTCTCATTGATTTAAATGTCATAGTTTTAAATACTGTCCTTACTTTGCAATCACGAAATGTGTCAAAACCTTTAACATTGTTTCAATTATTTTCCTTATTTTACCTTTAATATTTAGCCAGCGTCCTAATCTAAATAATAGATGACATACTGTGAGGTTTTTAAGCCATATCGGAGCATACCTCTCTGCCTGAAGCAATGGTGACATCTACACCAGTGGTCTCAAACGCATTGTTAGACGTCGTTGGCCACACCCCTTGTCCACATTCAGGCGTATCACGTCGACGTCGAGTCGGGAAATCTTTGTGAAATTTTGGTCCAAATACCCTCTGTACCAGAGAAATACTTTTCTGTACACTGAAATTGAAAAAGAACTTTTCATTGAGTGTATCAATAAAGATGTTTATTTTATGGATCATAACATTTGAACAATTATATACATTTTTAACGACAAGTTGGATTTTAACTACACAATAAAGGTAAAACATGGTTTGTGGCCGGGCTACTTACTAGGACTTCAGCGACGTGTAAGAAGATTTCAGAGACTTGTATACGTCTATAACGTCCTTCACTTTCTCAAAAATATCTTTCCCAAAATCCGACGAGAAAAAAGTATCGTTGACAGAGTCAAATAGGACTGCTTTAAGTTCTTCTTTGGACCAAAGGATTTGCTTAACCTGTGTCAAGAAAATAGTTTTATTTTAGTAATATATTTATCAGGTGAATATGTAGTGCCGTAAAACCCTTTACATATATGATATGCAAAGTACAACAAACCGACAGGTAAGATCAACACTGGTACATTATTATCGTTGTTTTCATATATACAATACATGTATAAGCTGACAGTTTTTGTAACACTTGTGTCGTTGTAGTGTTTTACGCATCCGAGACCTTTTCGTCGCTATCGGGGTATTAGGTAAAAAGAAGCTCATTTGAACAATTCTCCGACAAGTCATAACACCCGACTTACTGGTCAGACGAGCGTTTCGGATGTTATTTATAGACAAGCAGGTGATCGCATCTTGGTGATGTTGGATGGGATATGTTTTGATCGTAAATCTCTTTGGCTGTATGACAGCCAAAGCGTGCGACAACGTTGTTCTCCAGCTCGAAACCATGCAATTTTTTCCTCGCTAGCTTAACGTGATCTTACTAGATGTTTCCACCGATAATGTAACAAAATATTTCAATAATAGAATATGTTTTGGAAATATTTGATCTACAGACTCGACCCGCATTGCATACGTCTGCAATAACAGTTCATGTATACACATCACATAAATTGAACACATGTTTAAGGAAGTCATACTGGTTGTATAAATGTTAGCATCCGACAGACACTCACTTCCCGGTCTTGAATTCTTCATTTATCGAAATATCCAATAATTTATATATACATTGTATTCAACTTTTATTTCCTTTATATTTTTTCCTTTTAAACATTTTAATGATATATATATATAAACATGTATAATGTATTTATTGTTTATTTTTGTATATCAGTATAGTATAGATTATTTTGTTATAATGCCAAAATTAAAGTAAAACCACCATGTGAGGACAAGTACAAACCAATATTACCATAGAGGAAACACAATCAGACAGTCGGGTCGAGTCAGGGTCTTCTGGTTCTGACGGCACTTGCGCAGATGCAGTTACCATGGAAATAAAACTCTTTACCTCTTCAAATATATCTTCAAGTTCGTCCCCGTAACTTTGCCAAAACGGAGTTTTCCCTGTATGAAATTATTACATGCAAAATTTCACTTTCGAAATTCCAAATCTTTGTCTTATTCATTTCAATAAACAACACTAATATAGTTTTCTATTTACAGTGTAATTAAACCATTTATTTATAGTTTCATTATCAGTTCATTGAAGTGGTATAGATGTTTAATAAAGTGGAAAGCAGTTCTGGATCCTGCATAACTTCTACATTATATTGATATCAACAAGCATCAGGCATTAAACATTAATCGTATTTCAATAATGATTGAAGAGTTCAATAGTCACCTGTTATTTTCATAAGTGTTTCCATCATTATGTTTTTGAAATCCATGAACATCCCAATGGACAGTTTAACGCTGCAAGATGCAAATAATTCTAAAAATGAGGATTTTCTTCAAAAATAAGTAATAAAAAAATATATATATATAAATGATAACAGCAATGCGCTATTTTGTATAATCCAACTCGAATTTTCTTTGGTGGTGGATTAACAGTACACTATAGAATTCCTGTTTTCCCTGAAAACTAACATCGTTTACAGACAAAAGTATACTTACTCGAGAAGACCTTTCGCAAGGGAAGCTATTGACTGAATTGGAGAAGTCAGAAAAGACGTGACGGCAGCTATAATTTTCTTAAGACTCTGGACGAATTTCTTGCCAATATAGGGAAGAGTTATCGTAACGGCATCAATGGTTTTCTGCAAGAAGATACAAGTACAAGTGATAATAGTCAAACGGCAACCTGATAAAACCCCTTGATATCCTCCTGTATGTCATACCAACCCGAAAAAAACACATGATATCCTCCTGGATGTCATACCAACCTGATAAAACCCCATTATATCCTCCTGTATGTCATACCAGCCTGATAAAACCCCATGATATCCTCGTGTATGTCATACCAAACTGATAAAACCCCATGATATCCTCCTGTATGTCATACCAACCTGATAAAAACCCCATGATATCCTCCTGTATGTCATATCAAACTTATAAAATTCCATGATATTCTCCTGTGTGTCATACCAAACTGGAAAAACACATGATATCCTCCTGTATGTCATACCAACTTGATAATACCCCATGATATCCTCCTGTATGTCATACCAAACTGATAAAACCCCATGATATCCTCCTGTATGTCATACCAAACTGAAAAAAACACGATATCCTCCTGTATGTCATACCAACCTGATAAAACCTGACGATATCCTCCTGTATGTCATACCAACTTGATAATACCCCATGATATCCTCCTGTATGTCATACCAAACTGATAAAACCCCATGATATCCTCCTGTATGTCATACCAAACTGAAAAAAACACGATATCCTCCTGTATGTCATACCAACCTGATAAAACCTGACGATATCCTCCTGTATGTCATACCAACCTGATAAAATTCCATGATATCCTCCCTGTATGTCATAAACCCCCCAAAAAAACCCAGAAAAGGAAAAAAACAAGGAACAAACCCATAAAAAACCCCTTTATCCCCTTATGTTTTAACAAAACCTTTTAAAATTATGAAATTATTCCCTTGTTCCCACCAAACCCCCCCATGTTCCCCTTTATGTCCCCTCCCCCAACCCCCTTGATTTTTTTTCCCCCCTTAATTTCCCCCTGTAGTCCCCTACCAAAATGATAAAAAAAACCCCCTGATCCCCCCCCTGATGTCATAAACCCCAAATTAAAAAAAGATAAACCCCCTTTGGGGTCTTCCCCTTTTTTAAACCCCAGTACCTCCCCGGTAGGCAACCCCATTTTCCCCGGGGGAAAAAACCCGTTTCAATTTCCCCCCATAAAAATTTGAATCCCCTTTTGTTTTATACCAAACCGGGGAAAAAAAAACCCAAAAAAAAACAAAAAAACCCATTATATTTTCCCTGTTTGGGCCCAACCCAAAAAAAAAACCCGGGGAAATTTACCAATTTATATCCCCCCCTGTTCCCCCCCGTTTTGTCTTTCCAAAATGATTAAAAACCCCCTAATCCTCCCGGTTGGGCATAAAATAAAAAAAAAGAAAAAAAAAAAAAAAAACGATATTCCGGATGGCATTCCCAAAAAAAATTTTTTTTAAAACCTGACGATACCCCCCTTTTGTCATACCCAACCTGAAAAAAACCCCCTTATTTCCCCCTGTATGTCATAAACCCCCTTATAAAACCCATGAAATTCCCCCTGTTTGTAAAACCCCAAAAAGAAAAAAAAACCCCCTGAATCCCCCTTATGTTTTTTTTCCCCCCTTATAAAACCCCCCGAATTTTCCTGTTGTCCCTACCCCAACCCAAAAAAAACCATGGTATTCCCCCTGTTGTTTATACCAACTGGGAAAACCCCTGAAACCCCTGTATGGCATACCAAAAAATTTTTAAAAAACCCCCTGATATCCTCCTGTTGTATACCAAATTTTAAAACCCCAGATATCCTCCTGTATGTCCTACCAACCCAAAAAAAAACGATTTCCCCTGTATTCTAAACCAAAAATGAAAAAAAAACCCCCAGTTCCCCCGGGATGTCATCCAACCTGATTAAAACCCCTTTATATCCTCCCGTATGATAAACCCAAAAATTTAAAACCCCCCATTCCCCCCTGTTGTCATACCAAACCCCCCCGTTTCCCCAGATTCCTTTTTATTTTCAATCCCCCAAACCCGATAAAAACCCCCTGATATTCCCCCCTGTATGTTATACAAAAAATTTAAAATTTTCCCGGATTCCCCCTGTTGGGCTAAACCCAAAAAGGGAAAAAAACCCCATGAATCCCCTGTGGGCTCCTTTATAAAATGATTTTCCGAATGTTTAAAAAAGATCCCCAAGGGGAACCTTTCCACATACTTGAAAAAAAAGTTTTGATGTTTCCCTTAAAAAGGAATTTTAGTGCAAACCCGGCCTTAATATTTTTTTGGTTTAAAAAGGCCAAAATTTTTCAACAAAACCGATAAAAAAGTTTTCCATTCCTCCCCCTTTTAAAAAGGTTCCTCATGTTTTTAAAACCGTTTTGTTCCTCCGTTTAACCCAATGATTAAACCCCCGTACCTCCTTTTGTCCATAAAAGTATTATTTTTGGGGGAACCCGATTTAAAATAACCGGGAAATCCACCGTTTAAAAAAGGGTTTTTCTGTGGTTAAAAATTTTTTGGAAAAATTAAATTGGGACAAATTTTTCAAAAATTGGGGGAAAAGTTTGTTTTTCAACCTTTTTTTAAAAAAGGGTTTTCTTAAAAATTTTTTAAAGGGGGGCAATCCTTTACCCCAGGAAAACTACCCAAAGAACCTTTCCTTTTAAAAAATTTTTAAATTCCCTTAAAACATTTCCCAATTCCCAAAAAAAGTTAAAAGTCCCTTGTTTAAAAGAAGGTTTTTGAAAATTCCTTAAATTTGTGCTTTTTGGAAAGCCCCCTTAATTTGTGACCAAAATTTTGGGTTATTTAGACAAAAATAAAACAAATTCCCAACACCCCTTAAACCAAAACAAATTCAAAAATTTTATTTAAGTTTTTGTTTTAAAAATTTTATAATTCAATTTAAAACAAGAAGGGGGCCAAACTGGGGGCTTGAAAAAAAGGTCTGTGCTCTCCGGTTATTTCCCGCTTGGATACGATTTGAAATATGTTACGGAGTTGGTTGTGACCTTGATACGAGCTCTACAACTGATTAAAAGGTGATGCCTCATTTAATGAATGTTTTCTTTTTTTTTCTTTTTTTTTATCGATTGAACTTCCATGTATACATTTATTTAAATTGAGGCGTTATTTCGACCGCCTGTCACACAGGGACTTATGAGGAGAATGTGAGAATGCCACTATCCATTCGGACGGTAACAGATCAGGAGAGAATCGAACTGTGATGATTATGAATTAGTTTTGATTGTATTACTGTTATATTAATATTATTATATTATACTTAATGATACAATATACGTCGCTATATCTATCAGAGGTCCGGAACCTTGGTCGTCGCGAGTTGACTTTAGTTATTATATGTGTAGGTCTTTTCTATGGTAATAAAGAAAGAAAGAAGCATCATCTTTGTTGATGTGGTTTCTACCGAGCTACCGGTGATACGTGAGTCATGCTTAATTTTATTTGGTTTAGTTTGGTTTATTTTGTTTAACGTCCTATTAACAGCTAAGGTCATTTAAGGACGGTCTCCCGTAGGTGCGACATGCATGCTTATGGCGAGTGCGTATGTGTGTTTTGGGAGGCTACAGTATGTTCGTGTAAAGTCTCCTTGTGATAGGCCGGAATAGGCCAATCTATAGTGCTACCTCACTGAAGCATACTGCCGAAGACACCCAGCAGCACATCCCATCTAGTCAAATTATACTGACAACGGGCAAACCAGTCGTTCCACTCCTAATATGCTGAGCGCTAAGCTGGAGCAGCAACTACCATTTTTAAAGACTCTGGTATGTCTCGGCTAGGGGCAGAACCCAAAGCCTTCCTCACACCGGCGAACGCTCAACTCAAGGCCAAAAGTGTGGCATTGTCAAGGGAGACATTAGGAAGAAGAAAGTTAGTAAGAAAGAAGAGAAAAGATAAGATTCCAAATTTAGTCCCCTCTTACGGTCATGCAATGGGGCAGCAGGTTACTTTTATTATGCGTACTTGCCTTCAGAATATTCATGTCGTATCCGACGTGTCCCATGTAACACATCTTGGCGTCAAGTAAAGAGTAGCGTAAATTGAGTAATTTGAGGTTCAGAACGGCGAACGCTGCATTATAGACATCGATCTCAAAATGGCCAGATAAGAATTCTGTAAACAAAACACAAACGATAATTAATCATACATTTGGTATTTACGTAAAACAATGATTAGAGCTTATATGGATTGTGGAAATGCATACATATGCAAGCACCAATCTTTTATTTAAGCTTGATGTACTTAAGTGGAATACAGTATTGGATATATATACAATCATCAAATTGATTACTTATACCAGTAAGGTAGAGTAACGGTTTCGCCTTTCGTTTAATTTAGCTGTGACTGACAAACAACAATAATTGTTTCAATACATGTAACATAAACACATTCGCATTTCAAAAATTCTTAATACATGTAAACATATGTTTTGCTTTGTTCCGCAATAGGTCGTTGGTTTTGTTACTCATTTAAAAACCAATGCACATTTACCTTTAAAATATACCATGTCAGCATTAAAACCTAGTTCTAGCAATATTAATCATAATGATATAGGTTATGGGAATGTCGAGTGAAACCACTATATCCTCCAAAAAATGTCTTTACATATTGTTTTGATTATTATTCAATAATCAAATGAAGGGACAGACAATTAACAACCCCTTCCTCATTCAAAAAGAGTGAAATACCATGACAAATAAGACTGACAAACTCCGATTAGGTGATTGAGGGAAACTGTCCTTATCATCATTATTATGTGTCTCAAACTATTCCGATCAACAGAGACTAAAAAAACTAAAATGAACTCTTTGAGATCTATTAAGATAAAATAAATAAAAAAAAATAGTAATTTTTTATTTATACTTAGTTCCAACTCGAGGTTGTTCCTCAAAGTTATGCCAAATTCAGCTCCAATGGCGGAATTTCCAATCACTTTTTGCCAGTGAATGCCAGGAAGTACAATACCGAAGTACAGTCCATCTTTAAGGCTCGCGCTATAAGTGACCACACCTCTCCGTAGTCGTAACAGGGTAGGGTAGGTATAATTTGCGCTGTGTAGATTGATAGATGGATAAGATTGATTGCTAAACTTTACACCTGGATATATAGATATTGATATATATATCAAATGTTCGAGGCAATCCGCCCCTTGATCAAAACACAAAGAACACAAACACAATCACATGACATATAAACAGTACTAGAAATACAATTAGATACAGTAAGATATTTATATAGCTATGCAAACACTTTTTCTATCACGCGCGTGAAGATTCTGAAGTGTTACAATACCAGGCGTTTTGTCCCAAGATCTGACGACCAAATTTAATTCTCGGAGTGCAGCGAAGTACTGTCAAAAATGTCGATATCTTTCATTTTCCATACATTTGAAACAGCGTCTTTGTCCCAAGGACTATCAACGCCATTTTAACGTTTTTGCCTTTTACCCGATGATCTCTGCTATAAAACCTAACGTCAAGTGAGTTAAAAACTGAAAATTGCGGAAATGTACAGTTCGTAGAGTCACTACTAAATCTGTGTCAATACACGCTGTGCTTCACAACCAAAATTAATCTGAGTGTGAAATTTTGAATTGTGAATACATCAATTAATTAAAAAACACAATGTATTTAACGAATATGTTGTTTCTTTTAATTATGTTAACAATACTGGTGTCTTCACGTAGATTTACAACAACGGCTGCCATAGTTACCCACATCGCAACACACCCTGAATGTTATATTTGTCGTACTGTATTTAAACGATTTGTTTGATGTAAATATAAGGAGTGTGCCTCATTTTGACTGCATATACGGTGGTATGCCCGCATTTGGCAACGAACATACTCTATGGAGCGCTAACGCTATAACCATAGGATATGTCCGTTCCCCACTGCGAGCATACCACCGTATACGCAGTCAAAATGAGATAGAATCCTTAAATATATACATTTTTTAAACTTAAAATTTAGTATGATAATGTTATATATTCAAATAGGTTCAAATGATGCTTAAACCTTCACATCTTTGTATGTAAATTTGCAGGAAAGACATACTACAGGTTATCGACGATTTTCAAAAATAAGCTTGTGTTTTTATTTGATACCACAATGAGATTCAATAATAAGAAAGGATTGGCATGGCATTATGATTTGTTTCGTTCATTATCGGTTTCAAAATAATGGATTGATTGGTGTGTTTATGATAACGCAATAAATGGTTCATATCTCAGACATGACTCACCTAAGTATATCATCCTTTTGAGTTCCTGTCAACTTCCCTTTGTTAGGATGAGAAAGGAACGCTTCATACGCCTCCTCTTTCACCTGTCTATTGTCGTCATGTAAGGCGGTGTGTAGTAATGAGTCAGCGCTCTGTAATAGTATTCAAGTACATGCATATCTTTGTAATTTTTGTGTAGACTCAATTTATTAACAAGATTCAGTATAGAAGCAAAATATCACCAAGCATGTACATGTTAACATGTTACACATGAACAACTACAAGCAACCTCGTATTATATTCACATACGTGAATACATTAATACTACCAATAATGGTATGTTTAAAGTGGTGTTTACCTTGTTACAAGTAAAATGCTTGAGACTAGAAACTGCCGCTCTCCGCCACTCTGGAGGACCCGTGTTTGGCTTCATGAACGAAGTGATGTGTTTGACCGACCTGTTCATCCCGGCATTCCCAATAGCATGCAACAAAGCCATCTTCGTAACTATGTACCGGTTTCTCTTCACGTCAGATTCCGAAGATTCAATGTTTCGTCCTGTATTAAAATTTGTTTTTTATAATTATGAATATGTCATCAGCAAACATCATTTAAACAAAATTCTTCACGCGTGAATTACCTTTTGTATTTAGCCACATCTCCAGCTTTTCTATCACCTGTTCAGCATATGAAGCATGTTGTAGTTCTGCGTTCTTCACCAAGGCCCCCAAACTCAAACATGATCTTCGTTGTGTGTTTGAAAGACTCAATATTTCTGCAAAATGTACAAAAAAGATTGTCCTCTCCGGTTTCATTACACTATACATTGATTGTTTACATTCAATTGGTAATTATTTGTTAGATCCATGTCAAAAATTACTCATGAAACTATACATTAAAAAGTAGTATTGCAGCCTGGAATTGTTCTCCATATAAGTTGTTTTACTTTAAACAGATCGGTCGTCCAGCTAACAACTTAGCCACCGATATAAACTCAATTCTAACTAGAACAATAATGATGTGAATTGGTGGATTACTTACCAGAAAAGGAATCATCTTCACCCATGCAAACTTCCTCTACAGCACGCATCAAATCCTGAAACCCGAAAAAACAGGTTTATATAAAGTGAAGTCGAGAAGGCAATGTGGCGATAATGATATATACCAATATCTAAACAATGTCATATTTGTAAATTACGTGATTTGACTTACAAGCGATGGTTTCCCCAGTGCTACAAGGTGGAATAGACAGCGTTGCATTTCTTCTTCACTAGTAATTGGACTTTTTAATATGAGTGTTGTTATCAGAGTCTGTGACAACCAATCACCACGTCTAGACAACATATCCACAAACAGTCCTCTCCTCCTTGTACATAATGTGTCGCTCTCATTACAGATCAGTCCTAGTTCTTCGTCCATTAGGCCTTTAAAATCTTCTTGTTGGAGTGTTCCCAGAAGATGCCATAGATCGTCGACACAGCCAGCTCTATCTGTAGTGTTATCTAATCATAACAAGGTCAAATATTGTTACCAAAATACACGGTAAGAGAAGGATGCATTGATTATTGACATCTCCAATAACTTTTAATTGACAGGTAATACATATCAGAGCGAACACTCTATACTGATCTATCAATTATTGCTAAGTAGCCATCATATGTATCTAGAATTTCCGTTATACACAGAGAAAACAGAACAATACCACGTTAATATATTTGTAAAGATGTACTCACCAGTTGTGTTATTTTCCAGAACACAGGATATAAGAGAGGACATTGTGCCGTTGACTTCCGTCAGCGCATGCCGTTCCTCTTCTTGCTTTAGATGTTGTGGAACACATAAAGTATAAGTACAGCAACAACGAACACATTAAAATCATTGAATATATGTTCTAACACGTGATACGTCAAACAATGGATTCACATAACTTACCTGTTGGATCAGAATCGTATCACGTATCAAATCATCGGGATTGTGGCTGCTTCGTGTTTTGCTTGCGATGCTGAAAAATTAGCAAAATGCTGATTGCTTAATGCTTTGGTACGTGTATCAATTTATTGGTTCCTTATAAAAAACGACTATGCAACGAATTATTTTTGAATGGATTTTCATTCGAAATAAGTAGTCCTAGATCTTGTATTTAAGAACCGTTCATCGTTTCCAAGAATGTCTAGGATAACACTCTCACATCATAATACCTTATTCTGTCCAGTCGCAGGTGTGATGTAGCAAATGATGAGAACACATCCGGTAGATCTACAACCCAATACACGTTTAAGATACAGACATGAAGTGAAACTGAGTATAACGAAAGTTGTATCGTAACTCATGGCAATTACGGGGTGATAACATGACAGACGTATCAACGTAAAACACAGGATTCGAAAAGTCCAAATTCAGATTTCAAAGCATCAACGACATTTTGTAAAAGAGAAATAATCAATTAATTATAAAACGATATAATTGCTCCTTGCAAAATCCATAAAATGACGTACATGGTATATTAAATGTATTTCATTTCATCGATGGAAGGTAGCATACAAAATATAGACACCAAATACAAAAAATATTCTATTTGCGGGCAGTGATTACAGGCCTTTGATAGGGTTAGAGTTATATTTATCCTATTCCGGTTTTCAATCTATGCGTCTTATTTTTTAATTGCGATGCAGGATCTTTAAACGATAATAAGAATATTATATCCCCTAGTACTACCAATCTATATATATTAAATAAGACGTGACACGGATATTTACCTCCAGACGAAGTGTCCTTAATTATATATTCTCCTTTAACGTGAGTCCTAGAAGGTAGAGTAAAAACATATCATAATTATGTACGCTGATATGGATCGAATATTATAGTATACCACTAACAAAGAATCTTGTTGAGTCAAATCCATATCTCATAATTTATCTTTATCATTTAGTAGTCGTAACCCTCTTTTCTGTGTATACTTTGTTCATTACCGAGTAGATGTGGTTTGTTCTGTCTTGCTATCTAAAAACACGTGATCTGTTGCTGTTACATGCTGAAGAACGCCATCTTTGTCGTAGGTCAGACTCTGAAAATAAGAAATAAGTTTGAATATATTATATTTCTGGCATCAATTGTATGAACTGTATCTGATTCGTTATTCGTTGTATGACTTAGCCCTAGTCTACGTTTACCGGCACGTTCACCTGTTTCCAAATCGTTTTTTTTTTGTATTCTCTCATTGGTGGATAGGTAAGCCTGTCCGTGGTTTAATATTTTGATTTATTTTTTTTTCGTTTGACTTCAATTACACTATTAGGAAAAAACTGACAGTTTTTTTTCCGAAGTGTTTGATAATACCTTTGATGATCCTAATTATAATCAATAATCACTTTCAAAATAAAGATAATTGGATTAACTTTCCTACCTTGTTGTGAGCCCTGTGGTAATGGCCACTACTTTGATGTGTCTTGTGCACAGTCTGGCCAGTAGATGATCTGTGGATCTGATAGGTATGTTCCAAGTGACCTAAAACAACAGGAATGTACATGACAACATAAGATACATGATTCAAATAAGGCGGTACAAAAAAACAGAATACTGTAATGTTAAATAAAACAAATAAACAAAATTACAGGCATTTAATTATAATTCTGTCTCACCTGAATGATCCCATTCAACGTTTGTAAAGGTATGTTCCGATCCAGTATTTCCAGCCTGAAAAAAATGAAAAAGGATAAAAAAAAAAAAACATAAAAGAGACAGAATTATAAATAATATAAAAACAAATATTTGATGGTAAGTTACAGAATATGCTATTATACCTGTAGATGAACGTTTGTTGAAAACGTCGGTCGTCATGGTAACAAACAACTTGCCATAAGAGCATTTGTAGTCTTTTTGACGCACCATTGATAATGTAAATATCTTCTTTGAAACAAAACTATTGATTAAAATAAGTATATATTAATGTCATGTCTTTTTTTAAAGCAAAAACACATATTTATGAAGAAACGGCAATTCCTTCAAATCAAGCCGCCTAATACAAAACAGACCAATTGTCCAGAAGGTTTTGATTGCTTAAAACTTAAATAGAGTTTGCTTCCAAATTCCATACTGATACATAAAGTTAAGAATCCCTGCCGTTTTAGATAACTAATAACTTACAATTGATTGAAAGTACGTTCCAAAATAACATCGTAAATTCAGGTTCATGAAATCGACTGTCTTGATTAACAAAGATACTGCTCTAGAATTAAGTCCTAATGGGAACGCTAGTGCAATTAAATTTTTTCTTATTCATTTTGAAAAAATATTGATAACAGCAATCGTTAAAAGACAAAATATAATTTCATAAAACCAAAAAGTCAAATACAGTTTTAAAATGATACTCACTCGTGATTTTGCAGAAAATATGCTGACTATAGCTTTTTTCAGAAAGACGGCCTCAATTTCATCTTCCTTGTGGCAATGAACTATTTCTACCAAACCACTGTTGTCCATTGTGAACTGGAAACTGAAGACAAAACAATAGAATACGCATATGTGGATTTAATTCAATTAATTTCCGTATGTTTTACAACTTATTGTGTAAAGGAACAAGACAGTTTGCTAATACATATACTCCATGGTCAAACGATATTAGCAATATAGGCATATGGAAAATATTAAGCTTAAACAAGTGATATACTTACTCTTTTGAAAGATCCCATTTTCGTGGATTTTGAACAGCTGGAAAGATCAATGTTGATAACAATACATGTCGTAAATAATTTAAAAGCAAAATAGAATTAAAAACAACATATAAGTGAATGTATATGATTATAAGTACACATGTATATAGGTTTGTAATACTAAATGATGCATTGATAGGTTAAGTAATTATGATATAAACATCAAAATGATTTACAATTCAAAGTACTTTGGATTTAAAAAAGTTAAGGTACTCTATCAATTAACTTATTTAATTAAATGGTGATTCAATATTACGAAATTCGTGCCCCTGGTGGATGGTGATGCTGTCTAGTTTGAGTCGATTCAGTCTGGTGCCATCTTCTGACGTATTAACGGTATGGACCCTCAGCTATATAATTATAAAACCAGGAATAATATTGATTAGTGTTGCTTCAGGAGTATCCACTGCGTTAGTTGGATATGGTATAATGATAGTGAAATCATGTATACTCTTCACAGTCTAACATTCAGTTCAATAACGAAAGCATCGTATCGTTCATATCAGTCTCTTTGTCAGATTCAGTGATGAAGTGTTAGGTGTATAAGATATTTCTCATTTGGAGGTTGACCTGGCAAGGAGGATGAAGACGGTCACCCAGACCAGTAAAACAAGGGGTTATCTCAAAAGCACTTTTCGTTAATGTACGTGATCACCTCCATGCCTAAACTCACAGGGACTGTGTACGATTACTCAACCAACGGTAAATCAGACAATGCGTGCATGGGCCGTGGGTTGGGAATTCATATCAATTGCCTGTGGCTAAAATATAACAATGAAGATTTTTCTCTTTATCATCTCTACTACAGTAAAACCTCGATGATTCGAATTTCGTTGATTCGAATTTCTCGCTGTATCGAACTTTTTCTTGGTCCCGAATTTCCTTACTATATAACGCTACTAACGAACCTATGCATGATTCGAATTTTTACAAATCGAAGTTTTCGATGTATCGAACTTTTTTCATGACCCGTTAGGAACGATATTATAGGTAATTGACATATCATGATTCGAACAAAAATATACCTGTACTGACCACTGGACAGGTGTTTGTCGTGACCCCCGCGGCAAGATTTCACACCTCTCCCCAAAATGCCCTGAGTGACAATGGGGGTAACGATAGCGTGTGTTGTCACTCCCAATCATGGGGCTAATTAATAATCAGACCAAATTGATAGATAAAAAGTGTATTTAGAAGCCATGATATTTCATCACTGCGGTTAAATATTTCGGTAGTTTTCTCTGATAATCTCCGCCGCCATTGAAATCAGCGGTCGGTGAGTAAATTTTACGGAACTGTAAAACAAGTGGACCGAATTTAAAAACAAAAATGTATAAATATTTTTGGAAGAAATACAAAACGGTTAACCGGAAGCATTGATAATATTGTACACTTTAAAAATCAAAACAATAAATAAATAAATAAATAAATAAAGGAATTCCAACCCTAAAGTCCACGTATATAATACCTGTTAGATATGAAGGGTAGTATACACTTTTTTTAACTCTCAAGTACAGAAAACCGAACAAACACTTAAAGTTATTACAAGTCGCTAACCCACTTAATTATATATCAACGCAAAGATAAATATTTCAACTTCCCTTAAGTGCTGAGCTTGGTATGACAACGAATTCAAAAACTAGGTAGGCTAGGTATGTCACTAATGAGTAGCTTATTATCAAAAGAAAATACACAGATTTGGTGCCCTTGAATACTAAGATGATGCTATGTCCCGACTGTGGTATCGTGATGAAATCAACAATACTATGTAGATTTCTTTACATGCATAAATCGCCATGTTGACCAAAAATGAACAAATTCAAATATTCGATGAAACCTGTTAGAATGTAAAAACAAAGAAATGAAAAAGGCAAAGGCGATTAAAATTTATCTCGTCATTGGTAGTCTATGGCACTATCCAAAGTGGTATATATCTGCATTTGTGCGACCGATAGGTCTCCCGTATGCTACCTGTACGTAGTTCTGCCAATATGTAAGGGTACTTTACACAATACCGTGTTAATAATCATTTTTTGAGATGATCCATTTATTGGACGATATAGGTTTCCGTCTCTGTACTCTGCACTAGGTCTACCTCAAAATGAGAGATGTCTAGTGTCAACCACAAGCATCGGTATAGTTACCGAACCTAAATTTGTTTTATAGAATTGTTGATTTTGTTTACATGTAGGTGAATACGAAACAGAGATGTGCAGTCTTTTTCAGTTCCCTAGAATAACAGAAAACAATAAATATCTTTAAAAAGATAAACGGCATAGTTTTGATGCTGGTGGTCATAATATAAAACTGCTGGTGAAATAAATGAATGTTTCAGTACAGATAAAAAAAATTATATCAGTTTGAATCATTTGCAGTAGTCCAAACAGTACACGGCGACATCAGTACGAGTTGTGTGAAACATCTGGATTACTGCAGTAGTCCTAACAAAGTGCACGCGAATGCAATATATTATATACATATTTGATTTAATTCTTCAATATAATTTGCATACCCATAGTGTATTCATATAGGACGTATTTGAATATTCGTGGAAGCTGTCGGGTTTCATTGCAGTGACAAAACTGCGTCAACGTTATTTTCATAACAGCTGATCCCGACCAAGAATACAAACTCTCGTGTGCTTTAAATATATATGTTTGCGTACCCTCTCGAGCGTATGGCTATTTGTTGAACAGTCCCCACTGGGTCTATTGTTATTGTTATTGATTTTAAATTTTAATTGTCTTAGGTAAACATGAAGCTGTCATGTAAAGTGAAAGTAAAAGTTCAAACTGTTTCGGGAATCGCCTCGACCTTGTTGTGATGCAGAAATCGCAAAATGTAGTTTGACGACGCATGATACACGATCAAGATGAGTACCGGTCAGGTCAAGGATAAGACAGGAAACACTGTAATAATAAGGTCAAGTAAAGTCAAGCTCCATTTGTAACACTGATTTAATCAGGATCATGCCAAAGCTTACATAATACATTATGCAATAGGATCCGTTTCCGGTATGATAATTCCGGAATGTCTTTATCAACATTATGTGACATCTCCCTTTTAAAGTTTTTAAATCAGTTCTTAATGGTTTATACTATAATAATTATTTGAAATAATAACCATGTGGTTAAAGTTATCTGGCTTTAGCCCAGTCTTTGGAAATAACTAAACAAATGAACTATAATGAATAACACTGTCACTTAACACCAATACACTTCATAGTCATCCAGTCTGGAAGAGGTTTTACATACGCGTTTGAATTTGTTGAACCAACAGCTGCAGGAGAGGTTAGGACATTTTCTTTGGTTTCACCTTCCTCACATTTAAGATCAATTGTGTCACTGTCAGGGGACACACAAGATTCCAAGTTCTCAAGATTTTCCTGGACGACTTTTTCGCGAACTGGAATTATATGACTTCGATTCCTTCGGATGATGCTTCCATCTTTCCGTTTAACTCTATAGGATCTTGAGGATCCTGGGTCCTTTTCGACAACCTTAGCAGATTGCCATTCCTTTTTGTCATCACTCTGTACTCGCACCCTTTGTCCTTTACTAAGTGTTTCTGCCAGTTTTGTACCACGATCATAGTAGAATTTCTGCTTTCTTTGACGATCTGTGAGACATTCGCGCACATCGGTTAACACTTCTGGTTTAAGTAACTGTGCACTCACTGGAATGGGAGTCTTAAGCCGTCGACTCATCAACAACTGAGCAGGCGATCCTTTCTCATTGACAGGTGTGTTCCGGTACTCTAACAAGGCCAGATAAGGATCTCTGCCATCCTGCTGAGCCTTTTTCAACAGGTTCTTTACTGTCTGTACTCCTCTCTCCACTGTTTGGCTTCGAGTGTCATTTTTAAGTAAGAACAGTTCTACAAACTTTGAATAGTAGTCTATGGCAAGAAGATACGTGTTGTCCTGATGCTGGAATAAGTCTAATCCAATCTTTTGCCAAGGTCGTTCAGGTATGTCATGTGGCTGTAATGGCTCACGCGGAGTATTAAATGTACATAATCTTGAACTTTCCTCGTCCAACGGTATCTGCCAAAAACCACTGCTGGCATCTAACTTACTAAAGAACTTAGCTCCACTCAGTCTGCTACTCACTTCATCTGAGGTTGGTAGTGGGAAATGTTCTCGCTTTATAGCACCATTTAAATCCTTTGGGTCCAAACAAATTCTTAGCTTGCCATTGGGTTTTTCAACCAGTACCATTGAATTAACCCAGTCTGATGGTTCATCTACTTTTTCTATAACACCAGTACTTTCCATTCTAACAAGTTCTTTGCTTAACTTGTCGCGTAACGCAACTGGAACTCGATGCGGTGAGTGTACTACCGGTTTCACAGTTACATCTATCTCAATGTGATGTTGATCTGGTAGACATCCGGTGCCAGAGAATACCTTGGAGTATTCCTGGAGGATACTGTGGTTAGTTTGCTTCACCTGATGTATGTATGGACTTGTACGCTGAATTAAATTCAGTTTCTCGCATGCCTTCTGACCTAGAACTGCTGGGGATTCAATGTCAACTACCATAAATGGTAATACATTAACTTTGTTGCCATAGCGACATTTTAAGTCAACTACATCTCTCACCGGTATCTTCTCTCCGCTGAATGTTGTCAGCTTAGACTTGCTGTTCTGAAGCTTGCTATAACTGTTTTTGACCTTATCATATATCTTTCCTGATATGACGTTCGCCTGTGCTCCAGTGTCTAGTTTCAGTGAAATAGAATGTCCATTCACAAATAATTCTGTTTGCCAATCAGATGACACCATGTCAATGTTCCATATAGAACCCATGAACAGTTCATCTTCTTCAACAGTATGTACATTTTTTGTTCTACACATTGATGAGAAATGGTCCATACCTTGACATTTGTGGCATTTTTAACCCTTTGCTGGACATGGTCCATTCTTGTTTCTGTGTTCATAACCACATCGTGTACACTTTGATTTCTCAACCCGATCGCGATTTTGTCCTCGACCTCGTCCTCGTCCTCGTCCACGATGAGCTGAGTTTGAACCATATTGTTTTGTTCCGGTTCCCGACGTTCCCGGTCTTTTTACCACATGTACAGTTTTTTCCTGTTCATCAGCGAGATCTATTATTTGAGATTTAGACAATTCAGACGCCCGACAAATTGTAACAGTTTTCTGTAAGGTTAGTTTAGGTTCACGAAGTAGTCTCTCCCGCACATGAACATCCGCGATACCACAAACGATTCTGTCCTTGATCAGCGAGTCACATAAATCACCAAACTCACATGACTTACTTTTGTTTTTCAAATCTGTCACGTACTGGTCTATGGTTTCGCCCTTTTACTGTGCCCTAGTGAAAAATTTGTGTCTCTCAAATGTCAGATTTTTCAAAGGATTACAGTTTTCTTCAAACTTGGCTATTACTGGGTTGGGTTCATTTCCCGCCAATTCAAACGTGTTATATACCTCGAGGGCCTCCTCGCCAATCACGTGGAGTAAGATCGCACATTGCTGAGGTTTGTCTTTTGCTACAGCTCCCGTAGCGTTCATATACACTTCAAACCTTTGTTTCCATTTGCGGAAGTTTTCAGACACGTTTCCTTCCAAGTTCAACGGAGCTGGCGGCTTCAATGTGTCCATTTTATCCCACTTTCTGCCACCATGTAATAATAAGGTCAAGTAAAGTCAAGCTCCATTTGTAACACTGATTTAATCAGGATCATGCCAAAGCTTACATAATACATTATGCAATAGGATCCGTTTCCGTTATGATAATTCCGGAATGTCTTTATCAACATTGTCCCCAGAATTACTCAAGAAATTTATAACCTCAAGTTTATCAGCTTATCAGTTTGTAATACAAAAAAATGCATTCGATCTTGCGTCAATATATCACGGAATGACATTTCTTAACTTAAGAAAATCCCTAAATTTTAAAATTTCCACATGAGAGCATTACATAATTTAAAAAAAAAAAATATGTATATAATCTAATCAAATTAAGGGAGTTCTTTAAGTAAAAGAATATTTATGAAACTATAGCCAAAGCCAACAAGACATGTGAACAAAGGAAGTCGAATTTCGGGCTACAACTTGCCTTCGTAACATCCACAAAACACTGATTATACACAAGCATCGTATACCACTATCTATTTATCTAGACAATCGTGCTCACGAGAATTATTTGCAGAAAATCTATTTCAAAGGATTCAAAAGGACACATTTTGGAAAAGTTTTCACATAATATAAACATTGTAATAAACTTTTGTAATACAACAAAATGCTGTAAATTTAAGATGCAAAGTGATGATTATGTACAAAGTTATAATTGGATGTAGCTAGATGACGATGCAGAAACTGATTAATGTAAATACTACTAATCTAAACTTTATGTCTTGTAAATCTCTAAACAGAGGAATAAAAGATTTGTTTTGTCATTATTACAACATACGAGATTGTCTTAACCACGAGATATCGGCGTCTAAATTACAACATGGAAATAACATATGGCACTTAACCGATTTCTGTAATTGCTTCATAGCTCTACACTTTTATATTTAACGCATTATATTTGAAATTATATTATTTTCATTTAAGGATTAAAGTGTCTTTATCCAAGGTTAAAGTTCAGTATGGCGTCGATAACTGCGGTTCATGAAATAAACATCGATGCACAACGGCGACAGCAGTGCAAGTCGTGTTAGGGACATGTGGATTACTGCTGTAGTCCTAACACAGTACACGCGAATGCAATAGATTATATACATACTTGATTTAATTCTCCAATACATATAGGACGTATTTGAATATTCGTGGAAGGTGTCGGGTTTCATTGCAGTGACAAAACTGCGTCATCGTTATTTTCATAACAGCTGACCCCACAAAGAACACGAACGCACTGGCGACAAGAAATTTGAAGTACTATGCATGCTTTGACTTGCCTTATGATGTTTACCAAATCTTTTCCATTCAAACAACAAAATGAATAAAAACCATTAAAAAACTGAAATTATGCATTCCTTCGTGTCAGGGAGTGTATGACACGACATGGGACAAGTAAACAATGATATACACATCGCTAACAATCATGTACGTGTTTTAAATATATATGTTTGTGTACCTTATCGAGCTTATGACTATTGTTTATCAATTTGTGAGTTATGTTCAGTTGTATTTCTAAATATATTAACACCTTGGTTTTAACCAATATGTACATTTAGAATTTTATATGTCCTAGGTAAATATGAATCTGTCGTGTAAAGTGAAAGTAAAAGTTTAAACTGTTTCGGAAATCGCCTCGACCTTGTTGTGATGCAGAAATAGCGAAATTTAGTAACTGGAAAAGAATGTTGGCTTACAGTGAAATCTTAACATCAATTGATAATTCTAAGACATATAAACCTAGCTGTTTGACGACGCATGATTCACGATCAAGATGGGTACCGGTCAGGTCAAGGATAAGACAGGAAACAGCCGTCCCCAGAATTACACAAGAAAAATGTTATAACCTCAAATTAATCAGTCTGAATGAAAAACATTAGTTAGATCATATGTCAATATTACGCATTCTTTTTTTTTTTTGTTTATTAGTTTGTTCGTTTTATTTTTTTTTATTTATTTTTTTTTTGTGTGTGTGTGTGTGTTTGTTTAAGATTTTTTTCGTATTGTGAAACGGGCAGATATATACGAATTGATGGTAGTTCTTCCTAGACTGACTTCAGAAATTGACAAAAAGAAGCTAACATTTCTTTCCACACTGATTATTTCAAAATAGACATTTATACGGCGCTTATATCATGGACTATTATTTCTCAACTTTAAATTTCCACAGGAGACCATTACAGAATGTTAGAAAAATAATCGAAGTAAAATTAAATTAAGGACTTCCTTAAGTCAAAGAATAGTGATGAAACTATATCCAAAGCCAACAAGACCATGCAAGGTTAGGGTTATGTTAAAAGTAATAATTGAGTGTAGCTAGATGACGATGCAGAAACCAATTTAATGTAAATTATACTAATCTAAACTGTATCTCTTGTAAATATCTAAACAGATGAATAAACTTTTGATTTGTCATTTTTACAAAATACGAGATTGTCTTAATCACGAGATAACAGTGTCTTAATTACAACATGGAAATAGCATTATATGTCACTAACCGATTTCTGTATTAGCTACATAGTTCTACGCTTTTATATTTCACACATTATATTTGAAATTATATTATGATATGCTTGTTGGGTAAACTAAATTATTAAATGAATACATGTCCGTGATCCAACACTTCAGCACTCATTCATTACAAAATCGTTCTAAAATGTAAACAATATGTACTATCGTTGTAAGATCTTTCAAACATAGTGGATTAACAAAAACGGAATCTAACCATTAAGTCCCCTTCGATAGGCAGCAATACAATTAAATATTGTACTCTGGACGTCCCAAACCTGTGTATGTACACGAAGTAGATTTCTTGAGATCATGTTTCCAAGCCTTTTATAGATCATTATTTACACACACCTACACGCACACTATTTCCAGAAACAAGACTTATTTTCATTTTCACTTGTATATGCATACAGCAAACGTAAAGGGATACAACTCAGATTTAACAAATACAAACGACTTAAACTCAACATCAATTATCCCTATACCACCACATTAAAAACATTGTTCTTAATCGGAATACAATACGAACATACAATGAAATATTGTTCTTAGTCGGAATACAATATCAATACACAATAAAACTTTATTTTTTTTCATAATCGATGTAGGAAAATCAAACAATATATAGATATCACAATGAAGTATCAACGCTTTATGAATAGTTACGAATAGCCCCTCTTGATGACCTACTTGATCTTATGTAAATCTGATATGTGACATCAGGTGAAGTCAAGTCAAGTCAATGTTATTAGAAAGTCGGTATATGGTTTTAAGACATCGTACGTGTCATAAGGTTAGAACAACCGACTAAACAACAATATAAGATAAGAAATACCATAGCAATAATGCACAATTAAAGAAAGAAATTTGCAGAATTAGATTTTAAAATGAATAAAAGCAAAATTTGATGAAATCTTTCCTAAGTTTATAAATAACATGCTGATTCGTATACTGGACATATACCGGTGTCGAGCATAAGCACCAGCCCTTTATTTATATAAAAGTTCAAGGAAGATTAAACTATATTTAAGATATATTACTGATGGACTTTTGGCAATAGTCCCCATGTCGGTCATATCGTTAGTCGTGAACATATTTATCCGTTACCGTAATCAATCAGTTATAGTAGTTATATTTGGCGTTGTGGGGATTTAGATGAAGGTATATAGGTTTATTTGAATAGTATAGACATGCACATTTATCAGAGGATGGCATCATTTAGCTTGCATTATACAATAACAGTCAGAAAATGCACACGTATAAAGGGAATGCCGTTTTTCCCAAATCCTGTCAGCAGAACTTTCACTATTTATAAAAGCTTTATAACTCTTACTAGCCATAGACTAATATCGACATTTCCTCAAAAATGAAATCACACAGAAACCGGTAACATAGCATTATTATGAAAGGTGTTTGTTGGTTATTTTAGCTTCGGCATATGGGGCGCTTCCAGCTGAAACCGTTCTAGTTTTGATTGACCTTATCAATCGGTACCGTTACCCGTAGACGGCTTGTATTGTCAATGTTTGTATGGTGACCATAGTTACTATAATAACAAACCAAGGCCATCCATAAGGCAGTAATCATAGCTGTTCAACACGTAAGATATGTTGGAGTTCTATAGAAATGTTCAGACACAATAATAATAATGTACCGTTTTTTATTGACGATCGGATTATGAGTTTTCGTTGTTTTTTTGTAAATGGAACACGGAACTGGAATTTAGCTCCGTTTTTCTTAACACTTGCTTGACACATAGTTTTTCCTCTTCAGAATCGGGCATCATATTAAGATAAACTAAAATTAAAGTTAATTTATATAATTGTGTACCATGTAGACAGGTAATCTGCTTTCGGCCATCACCATCTTTACCGGTTATCTATTTCACTTCAGGTTTGAGTTAGAAAAGGTTTACTCAGATTAAAGCATATTTCTGTAAATGCCATCTTGTCTCTAATTCTTATTTTAAGATATCCGAACGTCTATATACTTCACTGACTTTAACGTTCGATTAACAGTCCTTTAAGTACGGCCTCGCCCATGTCAGTGTTACTCGCATGTAATGTATGTAAATTTACTGTCACAAATGTCCTCATAACTGTGCCCGTTTATCGTTGCCAGATAGACTAAATTTGGGACAGAATTACCACTTTATATCAAATTACAGCAGGGCTACTCTTATACCTACTTCTATATCCAGAATAATGACTTAATGTTTGAAAAAAATAAATGAGTGCTGCCCTATCATTTTCTTTAAAATATAGGTAGTTGTGCAAAATATTATAATGATCACAAGACTGACAAAAGCTTTAAAATAGCATTTTGTCACGACGTCATTTCTTTATGACGTATTGACGTCCCTCTTGCGCTATTACACACAATCATGTGTTTTACGATAGCTACGGCATGGTCGTGTGTCGTTAAATCAGTCCCTGATTATTGGATATATTAAAGGACGCTCTGTAATAAATTATAATAGATATCGATAGATTACATTCCGCCTTCACATGCTGGATAATTAACAACACCAACTTGAAAAATAGTATTTTAATTCGTAATCTTGAATGTAAAACATTCAGCTTTCTATTCCCTCTGCAATAATAGGTGATATGATATAAGAAATGGATGATTGAACCTTCGTAACAGTGTAGTTGTAATTATCTGTAACAATGTACATATAACGTTATCCTATTCATTGTTGAAGATTATTTGAATAGTAGGGAGATGGATTATTCTAAAATATGTACACAATTCTAAGTTTCCGAAGATATGCCGGTGATAAATCTTGCTGTATCAAGGTGAATATATATACTCGGATAATTTTAGTGAATTGTCCCGTGTCTAATGGTTCACATTACTTTATGTATAATCACCCTTTGTAGTCATGTCATAACATGCGTACAATCGTTGCGTGAGACCATACCACCAACGCATTCATGCACATTAACGCAATTCCATGAACTAAAGCATGCTTTCACTTTCACTTATATTCAAGTATCTAACAAGTTTTCTAACTCTATCTATTCACAGATTTTATAGAATTAATCAGTATTTTTACTCATTAATTAACCACGACTAAAATTGAATTATTTTTCTAATGGCTACAATATGCTTCCATGAAGATGACATTTTTACAAACACAATTTCATTCATTTCAATTGAAAAACAAACAAATTGGTGGTATTTTGTGGTGAAATAACAGTAATACGATCCTGTTGACGTGGCTTGCGTTCAAAAAGCAATTATATATTGAAAATTATTTTAGCGGTACAAAATGCATCTGCTTTCAAGCAAGATTCGCTGTGTATATGCATAAAGCCTAATATCGATATGTTTTCCAATCTGACTATCAACTAATTTCTAAGTCAATTGGAAAAACCAAGACAGATTTTGTAACAATTTCTCAAAATCTGCAGCGTGTGTTGAGACGCATCTACATGTATATTTCACGTTTGGTTTGAATGACAATGATAGTTTTTGAGAACTGAGCTTATCATACAATTTCCAGTCTAGATTCTCAGCATCTCTAATATCCTGAGTAAGTTATAGATAAGACCCTTTAAGTATAGTCTACTACATATCATGTTCAGTTATACTCTCCGAGAACGGATTTCAATACCAAATTTCAAAGTGAAACGTTGACAACGCTGTTATACGAAACCCCCGCTCCGCGACATCATTGAAGACGTTAAACTAAAACTGCATCCTACTACTTTTCCTTCCTTATGAGGAAACGTGGTTGTTTAAGAATATCAGATATTTTTTTAAAGAATGCAAGTTATGCAGGTTTCTATTGGAAAACAGTATTGATAATATGGATAATGCTTGTATAAAAACCCGAATGTAAAACAACATCTTTAAATAATGGTTTGTGATCAATGCAAAAAATACTAAATAATGAAAATATTTAATTTCAAAATGTTTCATGAAAATGCATATATAATTCATACAAATATTTATGCATGAAAAATACAGCATTGTAAAAAGGATCAGAAAAAATGCTAAGTCATATATTAGTCTTCTTTTATAAAAACTATAGATTCGACCTTGCAGAAAGGTGTTATGTTCCCTCTTTTGATCCTAAAAGTATAATTGTAAATTATAAAGGTAAATATTTATACAAGGCTACATTGGAGAGGAAAACATACATCCTTCCAAAACCTAAAAAGAATGCATAATTCATCAAATAGAACAATGGCAACGCAAGAATTTTTCAAAGTAGAATTACTCTTTAGTAAAGTGTAAAGACAGCATCTTTTTGACATGCCTTTAAATGCTGACTTGTATGCAATAAACAAAATCAATGCATTCAAAAATTCAGACTAGAATGTTGATGCAATGTATAGTAAAAAGATAAAAAAAAAAAAAAATGCTACTGATAAAAGTATATACCTGTATGTAGAGTATGTTTACTACCAATAAGTAGTTATCATGTTTAATTTCACTTTAAGATTTTTAGACACCACAAAACATTTTTTCATGTATATATATATCATTTAATAGTTTATATACATTTTCACTGTTAAGGTAACTTCTATAGATCTCATGATTTTTTCGAAAGGACTTATATAGACATGCCTGTTGTCCAATCTATTTTATAACAATAAAATTTGTTGAGATAAGAAGCCATCATGTTGAATAGAGAAACGCTTAGAAGATTTAATATATAGAATGGTCAGATCCATTGAGGATACTTCAAAAGTGAAAATTTATATAAACTTATAACTTATAAAAATATGTAATATGGTGCCTATAAATGGAATAAAGAAAAATGCACAGTATACTCTCTTGATGCACCAAATGCATTATAAACCAGGTGATCTGTATCACTATTCAAATCACTTTTAAAATTCCTTAGCTGACATAACATTATGTAAAATTTTCTGAGAATAGATTGATGAAAATTTCAGATACAGTCAAATCAATACTTTCCAAGAGGAAACTGAAATATAGACTCCCACGAACATCCCACATAGTCGGTGTTGATGGACTGAAACTGTTCATACAACAAGCAGTTCGTGATTGAAAACTATTATTTCGGAAGGTATAGATATTGTTTATAATTATGTATGATATTGAGATGTCAAGTTGGAGTGTAGTTATTAATTATTTTAAACATTAATACAAGTTTATAAATTGTCTTCTTGAGCTTAAAGACTCTAAATGGGTTTCAGTATATAAAATGTGATGAGGAGTATCCCTTCGGAGACCCGTTATTATGCACATAGCTTCAAGTTGGTCAGATTCAGGAAATTCATATTCAGTTTTGGTACAGTTGTCCCGCACAACACCAGTGTCCCCAATACTGGTCGACTATGTGAAGTATATAAAATTTTTAATGTTATCAACTGAATATCTTAGAACACGAAGTCTAGAGTTAGTTTTGTGATAAATATTTGAACTATGATCATCCCATGTTCCTTTACTTTTAAATGTTAGACATAGGTGGTTTTGATATTGATTTTGTGCAGTTGGATTATTGTAAAAAATGAGGATGATCAATAAGTCCATGACTATTGTTTAATTAGGTTTACAGATGATTTGTCACCCGAATAATGGGAAGTATGGTTCATTGTTAAATAATATTGCAAATGAAAGTTTCACTCTCAGATGTAAGGATTTTTTTCGACAAATCAGAACTATATATGGGTTACTTCTCTCTGTTGATATATATGACATTGTGTAAGTATTATATGACAAAATTTATCTGATTATACACCATGATTTCCATGTACAATAAAGCATGTATACTTACATGACAAACAATTGTAATATTTGTCTTCCCCAGAACCTCAGACTCGGACGTATATACATAATGGTGATCCACTCCATCACGAAAGTTATACGCCAAAACACCTGCCGTGTAGCACCAAATCACAAACACTAGGAAAGTTTTCTTCCTCATTTTAAAAATTCCATTTGGTGATATCCAGTACGAAGTATCTCTGGGAATACACGTCCGATATCTAAGTCAGTGGGTACACGTTACACCCGACCGGATGGCATTTACTGATCAATTTTAATTTGTTCTCTCTGATACAAGTTTCCTTTAATACTCTAAACTAAACCAGGAAGTACATTTATATACGGTGTGTGGAGGTAACGGGGATAGTATACTAGTAACACCAGAGTCTTGACAATCACTAACGTATATAAATGACTTACAGTGACTTGAATCCTATAAAAGTGTAGTTACAGATGAAGGAATAGCGATCAGTAGTTTTTTCCTGATGGCTGCCAAACTATGTCTCGTAGTCGTCGTGGTGCTTCAGATATGGGGTGAGTCAAAACAATTATTTTAATTTGTATCAAGATATGGGTAAGTCAAACAATTAGGTTTATTAGTATTCAGAGTTTGAATGAGTCAAAACAGTTATGTTTATTGGCATCCAGATAGGGGTGAGCAAAAACAACTATATGTATTATCATCCAGTTATGAGGTAAATTAAAACAGTTTTGTTTATTAGTATCCAGATATGGGTAAGTCAAAACAAGAATGTTTATTAGTATCAAGATAAAAGGTTGGTCCAACTAGTTATGTTTATTAGTATCAAGATAAGGGGTAGGTCAAAACAATTAGGTTTATTAGTATCTAGATATGGGATAAGTTATTACAATGATTTTATTCATATCCAGATACCGGGTAAGTCAAAACAGTTATGTTTATTAGTATCCAGATATGGGGTAAGTCAACACCATTGTGTTTATTAGTATCAAGATATGTGGTTGAATCAGGCAGCTATGTTTATCAGCAACCAGATATGGGTTGAGTCAAAACAAGTACGTTTGCTAGTATCCAGAAAGAGGAAAAGTCAAAACCATTATGTTTATTATCATCCTGTTATGAGGTGAATCAAAATAGTTATGTTTATTAGTATCAAGATATATGGTAGGTCAAAACAATTATATTTATTAGTATCAAGATAGTGTTAATCAAAACAATTATGTTTATTAGTTTCAAGAATTGGGATGAATCACAACAATTATGTTAATCAATGTCCAGATATGGGATGAGTCAAAACAATAATATCAATTAGTATTCTAATACCATATATCTCAGGTAAGTCTGTTATATAAATGTTACATATTGAAATAAATATATTCGAATTGTTGCAGCTATGTTGTAATACAAAGAAGTGAGATTTCAGCTTAGTTGCTCATTAACCGGAAACGAACTACTGTAATAATAAAAATAGCACATATATATAATGCTGATATAGTTATTGAAAGTTTAATACCAGATATATACTACTACATGTATAGGTATGCATGCCTTATCGGAGCAACACTGAGATCAGAATAGACAAGTTGTTCTGTTACATAGAGTTTGTCGTGGATATCGTAAGACATTATTACGGTATATTCATATTAATACTTATTTATTTTGTCAACAACATAGATGTCTCTTGATTTTATTTTAGATATAAAAAAATCTAATAGTAATGACAGGTGTCGTTTAAAAGCAATATTTTATATTTAATTTTTATGAAAATAACAGGAATATAAGTGACTGAAACCGACTTAAACGTGATTCATAATATTAAGAAATATCCTGCTGTTCTCATAATAACCCTCTGTAATGATATGTCTTGCTTAATGTTACTGTGATTTCAATACATTGAAGAAAGGGAGTAGGAGAATTTCTACACGGGGAAGCATAACCAAGTTTCACTTGAGACAATCTTTCTCTAGGAGAATACTGCGGGACTTTTTAAAACCTACCCAAAACGTTTTGTACCAGTTATGATAGCTTGATTAGATATTCAACTCAGATCGAAAAAAATATATTTTTAAGGACGAAAAAATAAAGAATAAGTTGGTAGAACTACAAAGACAATATAGGAAATTGATCTATTTTTTCTCAGAGGTTGTAAGGGAGACAACACATGTATATCCAAATAGACCTTTACATATTCAGTCTTCATGGTATATTGTTTTGGTGTGTTCTAAAACTGAAGAGTATTGTCGAAAATATGTGTATTTTTATTTCCTGTATAATTATGACGCCACATAATCACTGTTCAAATACAACCTAGTATACATATTACTGTGATTTTGTCTATCTTATTACCATTGATATATTATCAAAACTGTTTGTATATAATTAACTTTCTATGTATCTCATTATATTACGGTTTGCTGAGATTATTGGTGTTATGTACCTGTCGTGTTTCCCATTGTATTATAGCGGGCCTTTGTGTGTTGTGTTTGTCAGGAGATTTATTGAAAACAACATCTAAAGAAACACAGTATTTTGGGTCACCAATTTCACGACCTTCTGATATGCTGTGAATGGTTTTCATTAGGACGAACTGTAATTTCATATAACAGTATGTGGTACATACTCAAAACGAAATGAGGCGAACAAATAATTAGCGTTCATAATCCTTTTGCTATTTAGAAAATTTATTTTACATGAGTGGTTGTAGGATATGACATCTACCTCGCTCGAGTTAGTTGATTTAAAAAAGGTACTTAAGACTTGTTCTAGGACGGTAGTATGAATAAAACAACGCTGATAGTGTGACCTGGGTTAGATACACGAATTTTTTGACATATTCAAAGAAAGCGAGGAGATATTACCCATATACAAAAATTTACGAATTTTAATTCAAATATCAATATATTTTTGATAAACATTTCATTATTTCCTGTACTAGGTACATTTGTATGACCACTAGTAGTTAGAGACGTGTGTCTCATACTTTAATTTCTGCAGTTCTTTTATCCATCAACTAAAAAACAACGGGTTATATGTTCGCAAGTATGTAGCGATGGCGTCTGCTTCCCGCTAAAAACTAATCTAATCATTGGTCAGTGTCGGATTTAAAAACACTTTGTCTGGGACGTTTCTATGTGACGGACATGTAATTAATGTTTATAATAAATGTGTCCTCGTGTCTGAATAGTAACGGAAATGCATTATGTGCTGCAGATACTGTTTCAATCGGTCGTTTTTCAAGAGAACACAAATTTCGAACATTCCTTAATTCATCGACATAAATATCATTGAGATAATCCTTTTCGGTAAAATTATTTGCAATTGATAGTGGAAAACGTACGGGATCCGACCAAGTGGTAGATCTCGCTTCATTATATATGACATGTATAACGCTAGGAAACGTACATGTAGTTTGGGTCAAAGTTCAAAATTCCAACCAAACAAAAAGTAAATAGGGGTAGAATTTGTTTTATTTTACGGAATTCAAATTAAAATCAAAATATCAACTAAAGCAATTCTCTTGTTAATCGTTATTAAATATTTTCTTATTGCTCTATTATTTCTCAATAATTCAGCTTACTGTAAGTTTTGCTGATGTAGAAAACTATGGTTGAAATTTATATATTTTCGAAATTTATCCATTTCATTAAAACATTAGAATTATGTTGATTTTTTTATATTTAGAATTATGTTATAAAATCATCTGATTTGTTACAAGATAAAAATATCTGTTAAATATGATAGCGGGGTGTAGAGGAGAAACCGGATCAACTGTTAATCCTTACGATGTGACGAAGAAAACTGCTTATTCTGACAACTGTAAGAACAAAGAAGGTTGTGCTGTTCCTTTTCATTATTTACACACACCTACACGCACACTATTTCCAGAAACAAGACTTATTTTCATTTTCACTAGTATATGCATACAGCAAACGTAAAGGGATACAACTCAGATTTAACAAATACAAACGACTTAAACTCAACATCAATTATCCCTATACCACCACATTAAAAACATTGTTCTTAATCGGAATACAATACGAACATACAATGAAATATTATATCAGACTAACAAAATCTGCCTTTCCGTTAATGGCATAAAGAAATAAAGAAAAATCTTACAATTATAAAGAACTTTATTTTAGCTTCCATAAAGAAATAAAGAAAAATCTTACAATTATAAAGAACTTTATTTTAGCTTCCAAAGAAAGGTAATTATATCTGGCAATTAGGCTAATTAAGATCCAGTATATACCTGTACATTGTACATAAAACATGTAGACAGGTAATCTGCTTTCGGCCATCACCATCTTTACCGGTTATCTATTTCACTTCAGGTTTGGTTTGAGTTAGAAAAGGTTTACTCAGATTAAAGCATATTTCTGTAAATGCCATCTTGTCTCTAATTCTTATTTTAAGATATCCGAACGTCTATATACTTCACTGACTTTACCGTTCGATTAACAGTCCTTTAAGTACGGCCTCGCCCATGTCAGTGTTACTCACATGTAATGTATGTAAATTTACTGTCACAAATGTCCTCATAACTGTGCCCGTTTATCGTTGCCAGATAGACTAAATTTGGGACAGAATTACCACTTTATATCAAATTACAGCAGGGCTACTCTTATACCTACTTCTATATCCAGAATAATGACTTAATGTTTGAAAAAAATAAATGAGTGCTGCCCTATCATTTTCTTTAAAATATAGGTAGTTGTGCAAAATATTATAATGATCACAAGACTGACAAAAGCTTTAAAATAGCATTTTGTCACGACGTCATTTCTTTATGACGTATTGACGTCCCTCTTGCGCTATTACACACAATCATGTGTTTTACGATAGCTACGGCATGGTCGTGTGTCGTTAAATCAGTCCCTGATTATTGGATATATTAAAGGACGCTCTGTAATAAATTATAATAGATATCGATAGATTACATTCCGCCTTCACATGCTGGATAATTAACAACACCAACTTGAAAAATAGTATTTTAATTCGTAATCTTGAATGTAAAACATTCAGCTTTCTATTCCCTCTGCAATAATAGGTGATATGATATAAGAAATGGATGATTGAACCTTCGTAACAGTGTAGTTGTAATTATTTGTAACAATGTACATATAACGTTATCCTATTCATTGTTGAAGATTATTTGAATAGTAGGGAGATGGATTATTCTAAAATATGTACACAATTCTAAGTTTCCGAAGATATGCCGGTGATAAATCTTGCTGTATCAAGGTGAATATATATACTCGGATAATTTTAGTGAATTGTCCCGTGTCTAATGGTTCACATTACTTTATGTATAATCACCCTTTGTAGTCATGTCATAACATGCGTACAATCGTTGCGTGAGACCATACCACCAACGCATTCATGCACATTAACGCAATTCCATGAACTAAAGCATGCTTTCACTTTCACTTATATTCAAGTATCTAACAAGTTTTCTAACTCTATCTATTCACAGATTTTATAGAATTAATCAGTATTTTTACTCATTAATTAACCACGACTAAAATTGAATTATTTTTCTAATGGCTACAATATGCTTCCATGAAGATGACATTTTTACAAACACAATTTCATTCATTTCAATTGAAAAACAAACAAATTGGTGGGTTTTTGTGGTGAAATAACAGTAATACGATCCTGTTGACGTGGCTTGCGTTCAAAAAGCAATTATATATTGAAAATTATTTTAGCGGTACAAAATGCATCTGCTTTCAAGCAAGATTCGCTGTGTATATGCATAAAGCCTAATATCGATATGTTTTCCAATCTGACTATCAACTAATTTCTAAGTCAATTGGAAAAACCAAGACAGATTTTGTAACAATTTCTCAAAATCTGCAGCGTGTGTTGAGACGCATCTACATGTATATTTCACGTTTGGTTTGAATGACAATGATAGTTTTTGAGAACCGAGCTTATCATACAATTTCCAGTCTAGATTCTCAGCATCTCTAATATCCTGAGTAAGTTATAGATAAGACCCTTTAAGTAAAGTCTAATACATATCATGTTCAGTTATACTTTCCGAGAACGGATTTCAATACTAAATTTCAAAGTGAAACGTTGACAACGCTGTTATACGAAACCCCCGCTCCGCGACATCATTGAAGACGTTAAACTAAAACTGCATCCTACTACTTTTCGTCCTTTATGAGGAAACGTAGGTGTTTAAGAATATCAGATATTTTTTTAAAGAATGCAGGTTATGCAGGTTTCTATTGTAAAACAGTATTGATAATATGGATAATGCTTGTATAAAAACCCGAATGTAAACAACATCTTTAAATAATGGTTTGTGATCAATGCAAAAAATACTAAATAATGAAAATATTTAATTTCAAAATGTTTCATGAAAATGCATATATAATTCATACAAATATTTATGCATGAAAAATACAGCATGGTCAAAAGAATCAGAAAACAGGCTAAGTCATATATTAGTCTTCTTTTATAAAAACTATAGATTGGACCTTGCATAAAGGTGTTATGTTCCCTTCTTTTGATCCTAAAAGTATAATTGTAAATTATAAAGGTAAATATTTATACTAGGGTACATTGGAGAGGAAAACATACATCCTTCCAAAACCTAAAAAGAATGTATAATTCATCAAATAGAACAATGGCAACGCAAGAATTTTTCAAAGTAGAATTACTCTTTAGTAAAGTGTAAAGACAGCATCTTTTTGACAGGTCTTTAAATGCTGACTTGTATGCAATAAACAAAATCAATGCATTCAAAAATTCAGACTAGAATGTTGATGCAATGTATAGTAAAAAGATAAAAAATAATGTTACTGATAAAAGTATATATCTGTATGTATAGTATGTTTACTACCAATAAGTAGTTATCATGTTTCATTTCACTTTAAGATTTTTAGACACCGCAAAACATTTTTTCATGTATATATATATAATTTAACAGTTTATATACATTTTCACTGTTAAGGTAACTTCTATAGATCTCATAATTTTTTCGAGAGCACTTATATAGACATGCCTGTTGTCCAATCTATTTTATAACAATAAAATTTGTTGAAATGAAAATCTATCATGTTGAATAGAGAAACGCTTAGAAGATTTAATATATAGATGGTCAGATCAATTGAAGATACCTCAAAAGTGAAAATTTATATAAACTTATAAATTATAAAAATATGTAACATGGTGTCTAGAATTGGAATAAAGAAAAATGCACAGTATACTCTCTTGATACACCAAATGCACAGGAAGCATTATAAACCAGGTGATATTTACAACTATTCAAACCACTTTTAAAATGCCTTAGCTGACATAACATTATGTAAAATTTTCTGGGAATAGATTGATGAAAATTTCAGATACAGTAAAATCAATACTTTCCCAGAGGAAACTGAAATATAGACTCCCACGATACCGTCAGGAACATCCTACATAGTCGGTGTTGATGGAATGAAACTTTTCATACAACAAGCAGTTCGTGATTGAAAACTATTATTTCCGAAGGTATAGATATTG
>NW_022982955.1:0-28651 GCF_902652985.1 Pecten maximus
TTAAAGTTTTTTAAAACCATGTTATTTTAAAAACATCCCTTTATTTTAAAATAAAAACCCTTTTTTTTTTCTACACCGTTTTTTTAATAATCGGCCCAGTGGGGGGGGGATCCCCTTTTTAAAAATGGGTTTAAAGGTTTTGGAAAATTTAACCCTTTTTGGGTTTGAACCCCCGGGTTTGTAAATTTTCTCCCTTGTTATTGCATACACGGGTTATTGGTAATAAAAAACCAGATTGAAAAATTTGGGTTAATGACAAAAAATTAAAAAAACTGGTTTTTCTATTTTTTTCCGGGAATTGGTTTTTAATTAAAACTCCAAATAGCTTTTCCCTAAAAGGGGGCGAAAGGGCCATCTCTTCAAATTTTTAATTGGGAAAAGTAAAAAAGCGTTTTTCCCCCGGGGGACTTTGGGGGACCCCCGGGGGATCAAAAAACCCAAAAATTTTTAACTCCCGGGGAAGGTTTGCCTCCACCATACTCCCAAAAGACTTAGGCCGAGGCCAAAAAAGTAAAAAAAGATGTGGAATCGGGGGTGAATAAACCCCCCCCCTTTTAACTTTTAAAAGGGCTCCTTCCTTTAAAAAAAAGCTTTTTTTTGGGAGAAGTAAAAATGAGATCGTCAAAGCCAAATGGCCAGTTATGGATGAGAGGATCAGTATTTCTAAATCATGTAAACACGTAGGTGTGCTATTAGCGGAAAATATAAAAAGCTCTCGAGCGACAGAGAACGAATGTTTAAAAGGAAGAAAATCTTATACTGTAATTACAAAAATTCTGCTCCGATAGCCAAAAAAACAAATCCCGCAATCATAGCGAGTGTATACAAGAAAGTCTTGTTACCGAGTGTCTTACATGGATCAGAGTTCTTGTCTAATTCTAACACACAACAACTCCGTGTATTCCAACACCAAGAGGATTCAGTACCTCCCATCATACACTCGGTCTGGTATGGCAGAGTCTGTACTAGATCTGCCAAGGATAGAGTGTGAAATAGAGAAACGAAAACTAAACTAGGCTTTCTGGATTAAGTCGTCAACCTGCCATCGTACACGATATTTAAAGATATAAGTAGGAACCATTTCGGTCCCCAGATGGGTTTCATTCCGGAAGTGTTTCAACTATTACAAATATACGAATTGTCTATCGTTTGAGATACATAGACAATGCAAAATTCCAGTCAAAAACTTTATGGATTCAAAAGATTGAAAAAGGTAATTTACCGTTCTGAAAATGAGCTTCTCGCAATTGAAATGCACCGGGCTTCCGGGAACTACATGGCAGTAATCATCATCCATAGAAAATGTGGCCAATGGTATTAAAATGTCACTATGAGAGATCCGCCATTAGATATATCAGCAAAGTCCTGTCAGCCATACCAAGTTGGACAGAAGGTCAGTGTCTTAAATGTGGATTCTTATACATTGATCTAATTTTACATATAGCGACGACTTGTGACATCACACACACACACACTATCAGATGTGATTATATGATGTAAATTCTAGAGTTTGGTGTGTACTTAAACAATCTTCCACACGAGGAATTCCAGAGGTGCCTCCTAGGTAGAGAGACTGAACTGAACAGTCTTCACCATCAAAGACACAAATGCGTTCTACTTAAAAGTGTGAAATATGTCTTCAAGGCAGCCAAACGCTATTTTGAAAATAACTAAATGTTAGTCAAATATATATATTTACCATTGTATGGCACTGCCACTATATAACCCTACCAATTCAGTTGCGAGTTTACCAGCCTATGAACTGCCAACAGGAAGTGATCTCTGCTACTGGTAAGCGCGGGAAATTTGAATTTGAAAATTTCAAAACAAAAATGTCATGACAAATAAAAAATCGCAGATGGTAAATATAAGAATTGAACGGCTTACAGTTGGCATTCATAGTCAATATGAATACCAACTGGACAGAGGCAAATTCAACATGAAGCGTTAGCGCGCTTCATGGAATTTGCCTCTGTCCAGTTGGCATTCATATTGACTATGAATGCCAACTGAAAGCCGTTCAATGCTTAAATGATATTCATCTATCTGAATATTATATGTGTAATATGTAAATATGACGAAGAAAATACTCTGCCAGTTAAACCTAATGTGACATATGATATCCTTTTTTCCCTTTTGTTTCAAAATTTGTATCTCTTAATTAAAGAGAAGAATAAAAGAATTGATTGATTGATTAATTTGTTGATTGATTGGGTCTGTAGAGATTGTACATAGTGTTAGATACGGTCTCTGTCACACAGCTGATGGAGTGGGTCAGTGTGACTTGTACATAGTGTTGAATACGGTCTCAGTCACTCAGCTGATGGAGTGGGTCAGTGTGACTTGTACATAGTGTTGAATACGGTCTCAGTCACCCAGCTGATGGAGTGGGTCAGTGTGACTTGTACATAGTGTTGAATACGGTCTCTGTCACTCAGCTGATGGAGGGGGTCGATGTGGCTTGTACATAGTGTTGAATACGGTCTCTGTCACTCAGCTGATGGAGGGGGTCAGTATGACTTTTACATAGTGTTGAATACGGTCTCTGTCACTCAGCTGACGGAGCAAGCTTCTTTTGCTCAGAAGGTAGAGTAATGACTTATCATGCCGGAGACCCGGGTTCGATTCCTGTCGGGACAGTCGGCAGAAATGTGTTTTCCATTTTCTTTCACATTGGCGCCCAACTAAAAACGAGGGTGGTGGTATTGAGAATCTCGAGTAAAGTGTTTCCATATTTTTTCAATGTTTCCACATTATTAAGTCTGTTCGACACGTACGTAGGAAGTGTGGCGGGGTATAGTAGTGAAGTATGGGGTTTCCATATAACCCCCGATAAGTACATATATTTAGATTTTTGTAAAAAATATTCTCGGAGTTAAACGATCGACACCAAATGCTATGATATACTTTGAATTGGGAAGGTTTCCAATGGTCCTCTCCCGTTAATTGAAAATACTTAAATACTGGTGTAAATTAACTTCTACCAAGAATTGTATATTAAATGCATGTTACGAATATATATACAACGATTGTCAGGTGAACCCAAATTGTAAAAACTGGGTTGCCAAAGTAAAACACGAGCTGTGCTCATTAGCTACGGTGAACATGTGGGTTTGCCAACACGTTACAAATATAAGTTATAGCATAGCTACAGTAAAACAACGATTGTTAGACAGTTTCAAACAAGAATGTGAGATTTTTGTTTGTATCACGCCGAAATATGTTTTATACAGGCATGTTATAGATCATTTAACGTTGTAAACATATCTTTTAAAACCAATTCCTGCAATTAAAAAAAAAAATGTTAGATTACGTTTATCTTCCCATTGTCTTCTTATCGAATCATGTGGACATAGAAACGTACCTAGGTATCTTAGAACCTGCCCTGTTTGTCTTACTGACATCGAGGATGAATATCACTTCATTTTTAAATGGCCCTTGTACAGTAAACTGATAATCAAATATATTAAGCTCTATTTTCGTATAAATCCCTCCGTCTTCAAATTAGTTATACACTGTATTTCTATCGTCTGGTACTACAAAGAATTGTGTAATTTAGGAAAATGTGTTCGTAATGCAAACAAATTACGAGGAAATCATTTAGTAGAAATTTAGATTTCGTATGATTGACCCTGGACATATTTATTGTAATTTAATGTATGCAAATCTTGTATCTATAAACTGTATCAGTTGACGGTTAATAAAGAATTGACATGGTAGAAGTATTTGTAATAACGACTTTATGTTAGCGATAGTACAGCAGCGAATGCAAGGTCCAAAGACAAATGCCACTCAATACACGATTCTCAAAACATATGTAAAAAAAGTGGTACAATTAAGAACTATTTTGTTAACGTCTAGTTAGAATATGGAATAATTTATCAGAGCATGGGACATCGGCACTAACAGTGATTATTTAATAAGAAATATATTTGACGGTTAATGGACCGATAAGAACTTTTATATAATTAAAAAATCAGAAATCCAGGAATTGTTGTCACAATTGATCATGATTTACCCGTTAATTCTATTATCGTTATTATTGTATACTACTTAAGCCAAATTTTTGTTTGGTGTTAATAAAAAGTCAGATTCAATGAAGATTTTTTAATATTCTTTTATGTGTATGGCATTTATTGAGACCCTCAAGAAATCAAGTTATATTTGACAAATATCACACTGATGTTAGAGTGCTTCCCCTTCTAGTTTCGGAGAGGTTAACTATAGACGGCGCTGTACCGGAACTTACTAAGGTGAGGCGGAACTGTCAGGTGGAACACCGGAGAAGACTTTACACCGACGAGAAACAAGTAATTATATTTCTTTTTTTTTTGTGAAATTATCGAGCTCTCGTGACTGATGATAAGTGTATTTATGTAATTGCATATTATCAATTGACATTCCTATGAAGATAAACACCGAATAGGTATAAGGAAGACAATTGGTATGTGGACTGGGACTACTTTCGTTGCCCCCGTCAAAAAAAAAATGTTTCGGTCATATATTCTGATTCTGTTCACTGCCATTTATTCTGTCCTTATAGCAAAGCGAACGTGTAACTTTCATTGGGGAATGATTATGGTTGTCATTATGGAGTAGAATTTTCTAGAATACTGAAAGCACATGTGTATGCAACAAGTATGGGAGTTCCAAAATGGAGTCTGATCACGTGATCTGACAGACAGCCAGCTTTGCCCGTCCCACTTACCGCGTGATTTCACAAGGTCTATTTTCACGGAGACCACTGATGCAGGCAAAGGCCGCCATTTGACATACGACGGACAAAACTAATTCTAAGAGGTTTGTCATTTGATAATATTACTACATTTTAACCTTTATGCGTGTTATTACATGAAAGATATGATAATTTGGAGCCTTTGGTTCATTGGTATGACAGGAAGTCTAGCCATGATGACCTAATATGACTAACGCAGTCAGAAAATGGAGGAAGTAAATTTTACACACCCATTGTGGGTAGACTGTCGATTTGAGAGAATAAATGGCGAATTACATTTGACACCGTTGCATACATATTTGCTTTTATCGTGTTCTATTATAATGGATCTAAAGGTTGTTTCTTTGTCACAACTGAAACTAGACGTTTGAATGATTCAGGATTCAGTTGTTCAATACACAATGTGATATGATTCATTGTGTAAATTTTCCATGCTGCTAGCTCCTTGGAAGTTAGAGAGCTTCGCTGTATTTGAAAACCGATCAAATGAAATACTTAAATACCTGTAGTTCATCTAATGGGTTTATATACACATTCCCAAAGATACAACATAAGGCCAATTAAGACTATAAAATTATAATAAACCTAGCTAGTTGTGTATCAAATCAGATTTCCTTACATCCATCATCGGGAAGGGTCAGTCACGGGAAGTGATCAATTACGCAAAACTTTACTGTAGGATTCTTAGTGAAAATTTTATTTCACTTTTCAAATCCAAAACCAACTTCAGCTTTTTCCTGATGGCTGTTGGGGACCGTTAATGGGCCCTATTCCCAATTCAAATTATTTCAGATTTAAGCTGAATTCCCAATATTTTCAGTTTACTCCTGAAAAAATCTTTCTTTATTCACCTCTTTTCTTCCCAACATGAGACAAAAAGGCAGCATCCCAAACCAGTTGAATGTGTCCTGCAATTCAATGTGGAAAATACAGTATTTTGGGGGGGGTGTAAATACCTGTATTTTTTCTTTTTTGACACACTTTAAGTCGTTTCTTGTAGAGATCATTATTAAATGAGAATCATCACATTCCTTTGTCAAGATGGCTTTATTTCCATTCAGTCAAAGGATGACTGCTACCTGCAATACATACACATTATATAATGATTAAGAAATGAGATATTCTTAACCCTTCTGTAGTATATTGTCATCAGCACCTTGTTTAATTTGCAAAATTATGAAATGTGCTGTAAGTTGCAAGTGAAGTACAGTCCACTTAAAGTTAAATGCAATGATGTTTAAATTTTAAAGATGTTTTTAAAATATTCGGCATTTTGAAGTAGTGACAAGAGAAGCAGACCTCAAGTGAAGCATGCCCATACTAGTGTAAGTATCAATTCTTAAATGGTTAGGAAAAAATATCTGACTACAATAAAATACAAGTTCAGCATTTAAGTGCACCCTCTGCTAATGAACATAAGTGGTTTATAAAGTGAGTTTTTAAGTTGTGTAAATATTCCCTGCTTTATTAGAAAACAATTAGAATGTTAAATTTATTAAAAAAAATATTTATTTTCATCTGACAATTCACAACTAGTCTGTCAAAACATGAAATAAGTGTATTCACCATCAACATTTTCCCTTTATTAGTGAGAGAATAAGTTTAAACCTGATGACTTTTTCATAATCATAAAAACATGTGTCAAATATGACTTTGATTATAAACTTTAAATTTATGCTGATTAGACAAGACATTTTTCTTTCAGGATACAGAAAATGATTTGGTATTCTAATTTGAGATGCTGCTGCACAAGTGCCATTCATATGTGTGGACTGCATATCATTGGTCTGAATGGAAGTCAATAAGGACAAAGACTTGGTCATATACTATACAGATTGCACATGACTCACTAAAGCAATGTTTTTTGTTGTGAAGTTGAAAACATTTGAAGTTTTTTGTCGTTGGAAGCAGAAGTTAAAAGACAAGTAGACCATTAAAAACTCAGGGTTGGAAACGTTGGTCATCAAATAATTGGAAACAACAGACTTTCGAATAGTTGAGAGGGTATATCATGACTAATTTAAAGTCGAGAGGGATCTTGATTCTGATGTTAAGTCGAGAGGGATCTTGATTCTGATGTTAAGTCGAGAGGGATCTTGATTCTGATGTTAAGTCGAGAGGGATCTTGAGGCTGATGTTAAGTCGAGAGGGATTTTTATTCTGATGTTAAGTCAAGAGGGATCTTGAGGCTGATGTTAAGTCGAGAGGGATCTTGAGGCTGATGTTAAGTCGAGAGGGATCTTGATTCTGATGTTAAGTCGAGAGGGATCTTGATTCTGATGTTAAGTCGAGAGGGATCTTGAGGCTGATGTTAAGTCGAGAGGGATCTTGATTCTGATGTTAAGTTGAGAGGGATCTTGATTCTGATGTTAAGTCGAGAGGGATCTTGAGGCTGATGTTAAGTCGAGAGGGATCTTGATTCTGATGTTAAGTCGAGAGGGATCTTGATTCTGATGTTAAGTCGAGAGGGATCTTGAGGCTGATGTTAAGTCTATTTCTTGAGAAGTACTGGAGGGATATTTCTCAGTCAAACTTTACAGGTTTGTTCCCCTTTGCCTGTAAATGTGCATTTTGAGTCCGATCTGGAAAAGCCTTGAAGTTTGTTATTTTTTGGAAAGTTCTAGAGCTAGAGGGGCAATTCTCAAACTTCACATGTAGGTTCCCATTGGTCCCTTGTGCCCACACAATTTTAATCAATTTTAGGGACACAAAATGACCCAACAGGAACATTAATCCATCTGTGATTTTGACAATTAAATCTGTTAAAGCTATTTTGAAAAGAACTAGAGGGATATTTCTTGAACTTCACATGTACATTCCTCTTAGTCTTTGTGTGCTGACATAATTCTGATTCTGATATTTAAAAAAAACAAGTCTTTGATTTAGAGAATTGAAGATTGTTATCACTGTTTTTAGCTCACCTGGCCCGAAGGGCCGGTGAGCTTATGGCATGGCGCAGCGCCCGTCGTCCGTCCATCAACTTCTCCTTTAAATCGCTACTAGTCCTAAACTACCCAGTGGATTTTGACCAAATTCGGTCTGAAGCATCCTTGGGTGAAGGGGAACCAATTTTGTTTAAACGGTGGGTCTGGCCCCCCCAGGGGCCTTAGGGGCGGGGCCCAATAGGGGAAATATAGCAAATTCTTTAAAATCCTTCTTCTTCTGTAGAAATGAAGGGATTTGATTCATATTTGGTCTGAAGCATCCTTGGGTGAAGGGGAACCAATTTTGTATAAACGGTGGGTCTGGCCCCCCAGGGGCCTTAGGGGCGGGGCCCAATATGAGAAATATAGCAAATTCTTTAAAATCCTTCTTCTTCTGTAGAAATGAAGGGATTTGATTCATATTTGGTTTGGAGCATCCTTGGGTGAAGGGGAACCAATTTTGTATAAACGGTGGGTCTGGCCCCCCCCCCCCCAGGGGCCTGGGGGGTGGGCCCAATAGGGGAACATAGCATATTCTTTAAAATCCTTCTTCTTCTGCAGGAATAAAAGGATTTGATCCATGTTTGGTCTGAAGCATCCTTGGGTCAAGGGGAACCAATTTTGTATAAACGGTGGGTCTGGCCTCCCAGGGGCCTGAGGGGCGGGGCCCAATAAGGGAAATACAGCAAATTCTTTGAAATCCTTCTTCTGTAGGAATAAAGGGATTTGATCCACATTTAATCTGAAGCATCCTTTGGTGAAGGGGAACCAATTTTGTATAAACGGTGGGTCTGGCCTCCCAGGGGCCTGAGTGGTGGGACCCAGTAGGGGAAATATAGCAAATTCTTTAAAATCCTTCTACTTCTGTAGGAATGAAGGGATTTAATCCATATTTGGTCTGAAACATCCTTGGGTGAAGGGGAACCAATTTTGTATAAACGGTGGGTCTGGCCCCCCAGGGGCCTGGGGGGTGGGGCCCAATAGGGGAATATAGCATATTCTTTAAAATCCTTCTGCAGGAATAGAAGGATTTGATCCATGTTTGGTCTGAAGCATTCTTGGGTGAAGGGGAACCAATTTTGTATAAACGGTGGGTCTAGCCTCCCAGGGGCCTGGGGGGCGGGGCCCAATAGGGGAAATATAGCAAATTTTTTAAAATCCTTCTTCTTCTGTAGAAATGAAGGGATTTGATTCATATTTGGTCTGAAGCATCCTTGGGTGAAGGGGAACCAATTTTGTATAAACGGTGGGTCTGGCCCCCAGGGGCCTGGGGGGGGGGGGGGGGGGGGGGGGTGGGGCCCAATAGGGGAACATAGCATATTCTTTAAAATCCTTCAAATCCTTCTTCTTCTGCAGGAATAAAAGGATTTGATCCATGTTTGGTCTGAAGCATCCTTGGGTCAAGGGGAACCAATTTTGTATAAACGGTGGGTCTGGCCTCCCAGGGGCCTGAGGGGCGGGACCCAGTAGGGGAAATATAGGAAATTCTTTAAAATCCTTCTACTTCTGTAGGAAAAAAGGGATTTAATCCATATTTGGTCTGAAACATCCTTGGGTGAAGGGGAACCAATTTTGTATAAACGGTGGGTCTGGCCCCCCAGGGGCCTGGGGGGGGGGGGGGGGGGGGGAGAGGCCCAATAGGGGAATATAGCATATTCTTTAAAATCCTTCTTCTGCAGGAATAGAAGGATATAGAAGGATGGATTTGATCCATGTTTGGTCTGAAGCATTCTTGGGTGAAGGGGAACCAATTTTGTATAAACGGTGGGTCTAGCCTCCCAGGGGCCTGGGGGGCGGGGCCCAATAGGGGAAATTTAGCAAATTCTTTAAAATCCTTCTTCTTCTTTAGAAATGAAGGGATTTGATTCATATTTGGTCTGAAGCATCCTTGGGTGAAGGGGAACCAATTTTGTATAAACGGTGGGTCTGGCCCCCCAGGGGCCTTAGGGGCGGGGCCCAATAGGGGAAATATAGCAAATTCTTTAAAATCCTTCTTCTTCTGTAGAAATGAAGGGATTTGATTCATATTTAGTCTGAAGCATTCTTGGGTGAAGGGGAACCAATTTTGTATAAACGGTGGGTCTAGCCTCCCAGGGGCCTGGGGGGCGGGGCCCAATAGGGGAAATATAGCAAATTCTTTAAAATCCTTCTTCTTCTTTAGAAATGAAGGGATTTGATTCATATTTGGTCTGAAGCATCCTTGGGTGAAGGGGAACCAATTTTGTATAAACGGTGGGTCTGGCCCCCCAGGGGCCTTAGGGGCGGGGCCCAATAGGGGAAATATAGCAAATTCTTTAAAATCCTTCTTCTTCTGTAGAAATGAAGGGATTTGATTCATATTTAGTCTGAAGCATCCTTGGGTGAAGGGGAACCAATTTTGTATAAATGGTGGGTCTGGCCCCCAGGGGCCTTGGGGGGGGGGGGTTAATTGGAGAACATAGCATATTCTTTAAAATCCTTCTTCTTCTGCAGGAATAAAAGGATTTGATCCATGTTTGGTCTGAAGCATCCTTGGGTGAAGGGAAACCAATTTTGTATAAACAGTTGGTCTGGCCCCCAGGGGCCTGAGGGGCGGGGCCCAATAGGGAAAATAGGGTTAATCCTTTAAATCGCTACTAGTCATAAAGTTATAAATGAATTTGAACCAAATTTGGTCAGTAACATTCTTGGGAGAAGTGGAACAGAGTTTGTATACATTTTTACTCTGAACCCCCAGGGGCCTGAGGGGCGGAGCCAAATAGGGGAAATAGATATTAGTCTTTAAATCGCTACTAGTGATAAGTTTTTAATGGATTTTAACTAGATTTGGTCAGGAACATCCTTGGGGGAAGGGGAACAGAGTTTGTATAAATTTTTACTCTGAACCCCCAGGGGCCTGAGGGGCGGGGCCAAATAGGGGAAATAGGGTTAATCCTTTAAATCGCTACTAGTTATAAAGTTATGAATGAATTTGAACCAAATTTGGTCAGGAACATCATTGGGAGAGGGGAACAGAGTTTGTATAAATTTTTACTCTGAACCCCCAGGGGCCTGAGGGGCGGGGCCAAATAGGGGAAATAGGGTTAATCCTTTAAATCGCTACTAGTTATAAAGTTATGAATGAATTTGAACCAAATTTGGTCAGGAACATCATTGGGAGAGGGGAACAGAGTTTGTATAAATTTTTACTCTGAATCTCCAGGGGCCTGAGGGGCGGGGCCAAATAGAGGAAATAGGGTTAATCATTTAAATCGCTACTAGTCATAAAGTTATGGATGAATTTGAACCAAATTTGGTCAGGAACATCCTTGGGAGAAGTGGGAACAGAGTTTGTATAAATTTTTACTCTGAACCGCCAGGGGCCTGAGGGGTGGGGCCAAATAGGGGAATAGAGATTAGTCTTTAAATCGCTACAAGTCATAAAGTTATGAATTAATTAGAACCATATTTGGTCAGGAACATCCTTGGGGGGGGGAGGGGAACAGAGTTTGTATAAATTTTACTCTGAACACCCAGGGGCCTGAGGGGCGGAGTCTTAGAGGCCCAAGGGTCTTTCCCCACCCTAAGGGACTTAGTTTCTTCAAACACAATTAGGTTGTAAAAATAATCCATAGGGTCTTTCAGTCCCTTGGAGAGTATGTGTATGAACAACATGAACATTATTTTGACATTTGGTCAAATCCAACCAGGTGAGCGATACAGGTCCCATGGGCCTCTTGTTTGAAAAGCACTGGAGGAATATTTAAGAACATTTAAGAAAAATAATACTTGTAATGGCTACGAATACTAGAGCTGCCACAATGCTACAATGTATTTTGTTACAGGGGTGTAAAAAATCAAACTTCCTGTTTTGATAGACAACTATCATTTTACAGATACAAAATCTTACCTTTTTCTAATAAGAACATTTGGTCAAGTATTACATTAACCTCTTTAAACCATTATTTCATACTTCAGCTACAGTTTCTTTTATTTTCATCAGTTTGAAAGTCTTAAAAACGTTATGAAGTGAAGGTTTCAGAGTGCCACCAGCGACCTACTTTTCCCACCTCAAAATTAGATTTATCAGCATGCCACATAAAGATAATTCAACTACTAATTGTTTATTTTAAATGTTTTAGCATACTTCTACACTACTGTCATTCTGATAAATTCTCTAATCACACAGAATTCAGGAAATCGAAACATGAAAATCATTTTAGAGAGAGAAAATGACTTGTCCTGGGCGAGTGTACAAACATTTTTGGCTCGCTCGATCTCAAATTTTGGTTTCCCAGGACATCGGAGAAGTGGATTTTTACACCCCTGCGTTGCATTAGGACTGTAATGTGATGTAATGTATGTGTTTTTTTGCCATGTCTCATTGTCATATAATTGTTAACTGTATATGTGTTCATATAATGATTGATATGTTACCAATTAAATTAATCATATCTTACATATATATATATATATTCAAGTAGGTAATTATTGTTGTGAAATGAAACTGAAGTGAATAGATAACTTTTTGTGTGGGCAGGTGCATAGTTGCTTGTATTATTTGTTTATTAGTGTGATTTCAGATGATCTTTTACATAATAAAACAATACTGAGTGATGTAATAATAAAACAATACTGATGTAATATTAAATAAAAATGTGAAGTGACATCTGTCTTTTTTTTTTCTTTCTAACCAGGCATTTATATCATTTAACACACTCTCGGTCTCACTCTTCTCATAAAACTTTGTGACTTTTCTCTGAAAAACTTGCCAATGTTAAAGTGGCAATATATAAAATGTAACCTTCAGGTATTGGCAATGTTTTCTGCTTCCTTGGTTGCTTCCTGATAAACCAAGTTAGTTTATACCTGACTTCTATGCTTTATTCAATGACAAGTAGTCTAACCTTGTCACTATCGTCTTTGTCAACCTCACTGCTGAATGCTGCGTTGAATGAAGTATATTTTCCTGTCCTTGTGGAAGCCTGGATAAGGCAGAAGACTAGTCTGTCGCCTTAAAAGAAGGCCTTTGGATTTTCCTTAGCTGTCACTATGGTGAGATGCTACAAACATATGCATGCACTTGACGTCGGGCTAGACCGTGCATTACTGTGGTGTGGTGTGAAGAATTGTGTTTTCCACTGTTTGATAGCCACTACTAGTTTGGTGTCAAAATTCACTTTTTGACCACTGGTATGCCACAGCATCATGATGCTTGACAACATAGATGTGCACCCGATATATGGATACAGTTGGCTTCACCAGGACAACTGTTACAGAAAATTGTTGTTGTATGTTGCTATAATGTTATGGCTTTGTTGCATTAATGTAGTACTTAAATTCCCTGACAGCCTGAATGTCGAATGAAGTGTCTGTGGTTGGATGTTGTAGTTGATATATAACTGCTTCCAGTTTCTGATGTCATCAAATCTTTATTGGTCAGAGCATGCATGCTGTTCATCTTGGGCATGAATAGGTTTTTGTAATTTACATCCAGAGCCTGTATGACCTTATATATATATATTGGTTCATTCTCTTTATGAAATATCAGGATTGCATAATGTGCTTAAAAGTTGTGACTGACAGTTTAAAAATTAGAATTTGCAAACAACTAACAATAAAAAATGCATGTCCAAAAACAATACTTTAATAATATTAAGTTCTATAGATCTGGCAAGCAAAGTTTACCAGTAACATTCCTTGTCTTTATGTCATCAGGTTTTATAAGTCATCTGACCAAAAGGGTTTGGATGACCTGTAGTGATCTGCTTTGTCCATCATATGTACAACATGCATTGGGGGGGGGGGGGGGGGGGGGGGGGCTGTTGTTTACACTAACGTGCCCCCCAAAAAGTTCGGGTTTGAAAATCGGAAATACTTTCTTCTTTTTTTTTTACTTTTTCCGCCTCGTATCTTAACTTTGATTAATAAAACACTGGAATATGATTGATGCTAAATAAGTCAAATCTGCATTATAAGCGACCACTCAAGGAAAGTTGAGAACCGGTCTCTTAACGGAGAGTGGTCTCTTTACTAGAGATTGGCAATAATGATTACTATAAAAAATAAACCATCCAATTGAACAAATCAAAAAAATCATTCATTTTTATAATCATCATTATGCTATTTTTTTTTTATCATTTTATCATTTAATGTATTTTTTGTTTTTCATTTAGCATAGCAAATCACATCAATTTATCATTAGAAATATATTTTATTGGTTAAATTAGATTACTTTCCAATGTCTTTTTAATTCCCGAAATCTTGGCCTGGACATCTGCCCCGATTATTAGTTACTACTGCATTTCCTACTTTATAAATGGCGACTTTATCACTGACATTTCTGTTGTAATTTCTTAAAAAAGATAACAAATCATGATTTAACTGTTAGTTGACTTTTTATGCATTCCTATAACAATTAACTTTTTATGCATTCCTTAATTGTTTTATTTCTCGTGCTAATTTACGTATTTTATGAGTCAAAACATCTGAAAATTGTCAGAATTCTAGACCATCTCTTCGCCTCCTCTCCTGTCATTTTTCACGGAAGGTAACCAAAACTACTTGGATGTTATCGAGGCGAAAATGTTCCATGGGAGGCATTTTGGAGACTTCTGGTCGCTTATTTGAGAGTTATTGTTATCCATGGAATAAAACAAAATTGCTGTCGCTGGTCACTTTTTAAACAGAGGGTCGCTTAATCGAGTTAAAATATATAGCGAAAACGCTCAGGAGGAATTGAAATGGTTTAGAACAGAGAGTCGCTTAATAGAGTTGGTGGTTTGGACAGATTTGATTGTATACATGCATAATGTAACATGTAAATGTACATTTTATATTTATATTAAGACCTGTGTGCATCTTACAATTTTAAATATCATTATCAGACGATAAATATCAGTATGTTAAAATCTGTCAAATATTAATATTATTTAGTGTGGTTGTTTATGATATATAGAGTTCTGTCGATAGTATTAATGACATGTTAAAGTATATAGTCACTAGAGACTGCCAATAATACAGCATTCTTCAATTTTTTTCGTCAATAACCCCTCGGGGTCGGGAGTAAAAAAATAGGAGGGTCGGGTAACAGAAACAAAGCTATTTTTAGGCCTTACCTTTTCACATTTAAACTTCTCAAGTGAATGAGCTGAAACTTGCTTTGAATGACCCCGAGATTGTCCTGACCAAGTGTTGTTAATTTTCGGATCAGTCTTAAATTCAAGATGGTTTCCATGGCAGCCATCTTGAAAATCACATTTTAAACTTCTTAAGTTCCACGGGTGCCATAGAGCTGGATATTGTGAGGAAAAAAGTGCTATTATTTTTCAGTCTGTCCAGTAAAGACTTTGATACATATATAGCAGCCACTGCAGCCATTTTGTAGCATGCTTGTACACAATCAAGGTTTTCCTTAACAACACCTATTCCAAACTTCTTCTTGAGTTCCACCAGTGGGATTCAGCTCTTAACTTACTTGAGATGGTCCTGACCAAGTGTTATTTTTCATGTCGGTCCGTAATCCAAGATGGCTGTCATGGCGCCAATTGAAAAACACTTTCAAAAATTCTTCTCCATTTCACTGGTGCCATTGAGCTTGAACTTGTGAGGATGTTCAGGAAGGGGAGCCAACAAAGTGTTGTTATTTTTGAAAACAAGGAATAATTCAATTTCACTCATTTTTAGTGATGGGGCAGAATTTGGAAAGGGGGGAGCTTCCCCAAAAAGGTCATTGCTCAAGAGTCACAGAATGTGCGTAGAAATTGTGATGTAATTAATGTTGTTACACCAGATGACAGCTTATAACTCCTATTTGACATTACAGTGATAACACACATTTCATTATTTTTTATTAGGTCACCTGAGACGAAGTCTCAGTTGACCTATTGCAATCGCCTTTTGTCCGTCGTCGTGCGTCGTAAATTTAAACAATTTACATTTTCAACTTCTTCTTAAAAACTGCTAAACTAAATTCAATGAAATTTTACAGGAAGCTTCCATGGCTGAGGGTGAACCAAAATTGTGAATTATATGGTCCCCACCCCCCAGGGGCCTGAGGGGTGGGGCCAAAAATGGTCAAATTGACTAAAATTCCAAAAATCTTCTTCTCTACTCTCAGATATGGTAGAATCAAATACTCTTCATAGATGGAAGGGTCTTAAGGTGCTTTACCAAAATTGTGAATTTCATGACCCTGGGGTCTCACATTTGCCCCTGGGGAGGGGGTAAACTTTACAATAGTTTATATAGGGAAATCACATTTTTGACTATTATTTGTTGGATTTCTATTGGAATTTATTCTAACTTTGTTCAAATTATCAGCATGGGATGACAGTTTGATGGTATGTACATGTTGGCCCTGGTTGACCCCCAGGGGCTGGTGGGCGGGGCCAAAAAGGGTCAAATTGACTAAAATTTCAAAAATCTTCTTCTTACAACCCAAATAAGGTAGAATTAAATACTCTTCACAGATCGAAGGGTCTTGAGGTGCTTTACCATAATTGTGAATTTCCTAGCCCTGGGGTCTTGCGCTTGCCCCATGGGAGGGGATAAACTTTACTATAGTTGTAGGGAAATCACATTTTTGACTTATCATTTGTTTTATTTGTTTTGAAATTCATTCTTTCATTCAAATTTACTGAAATATTTCAAAAATCAGGTGAACGTTAAGGCCCATGGGCCTCTTGTTTTGATATATGGTTCCCAAGGAGGATGTTGACATGGTCAGTTACGCATCAGTACATTATGGTCGTCAAAAGTATCCGTATAAATGCCTCATGTGTCAGTCTTGTGGAAGATTTCTCTCCATATGCATGGGCCTCTTGTTTTTTTGTTGTTTTTTTCTCGCTGTTTCAAGGAAGCATTATTAAAGTCAATTAACAAGATTCCTTGTTTTAGATACTTACCATTTAAAGCCTCTTTGTTTGATTTAATGATCTATAAAACAAGACAAACTTCATAATCCCCTAGCTATTGGCTTTTTAGGTCACCTGAGACGAAGTCTCAAGTGACCTATATATTCTAATCGCCTTTTGTCCGTCTTCGTGCGTCGTGCGTCCATAAACTTTTAACATTTTCGACTTCTTCTCCAAAACCACGAACAAAATTCAATGAAATTTGGCAGAAAGTTTCTATGGCTGAAGGTCAACCAAAATTGTGAATTATATGGTCCCCACCCCCCAGGGGCCTGAGGGGTGGGGCCAAAAAGGGTCAAATTGACTAAAACTTCAAAAATCTTCTTCTCTACTCTCAGGTATGGTGGAGTCAAACACTCTTTATAGATGAAGGGTCTTGTGGTGCTTTACCAAAATTGTGAATTGCATGACCCTGGGGTCTCACGTTTGCCCCTGGGGAGGAGGTAAACTTTACTATAGTTTATATAGGGAAATAACATTTTTGACTATTATTTGTTGGATTTGTATTGGAATTCATTCTAACTTGTATCAAATTATCAGCATGGGATGACACTTTGATGGTATGTACATGTTGGCCCTAATTGACCCACAGGGGCTGGTGGGCGGGGCCAAAAAGGGTCAAATTGACTAAAATTTCAAAAATCTTCTTCTCTACTCTCGTATATGGTAGAATCAAATACTCTTCATCGATGGAGGGGTCTTCAGGTGCTTTACCAAAATTGTGAATTTTTATGACCCTGGGGTCTCACGTTTGCCCCTGGGTAGGGAGTAAACTTTACTATAGTTTATATAGGGAAATCACATTTTTGACTATTATTTGTTGGATTTGTATTGGAATTCATTCTAACTTGGTTCAAATTATCAGCATGGGATTACAGTTTGATGTTATGTACATGTTGGCCCTGGTTGACCCCCAGGGGCTGGTGGGCGGGGCCAAAAAGGGTCAAATTGACTAAAATTTCAAAAATCTTTCTCTATACTCTCAGATATGTTAGAATCAAATACTCTTCATAGATGAAAAGGTCTTAAGGTGGTTTAACAAAATTGTGAATTTCATGACCCTGGGGTCTCACGTTTGCCCCTGGGGATGGGGTAAACTTTACTATAGTTTATTTAGGGAAATCACATTTTTGACTATTATTTGTTGGATTTGTATTGGACTTAATTCTAACTTGTATCAAATTATCAGCATGGGATGACACTTTGATGGTATATACATGTTGGCCCTAGACCCCCAGGGACTGGTGGGCAGGGCCAAAAAGGGTCAAATTGACTAAAATTTCAAAAATCTTCTTCCCTACTCTCAGATATGGTAGAATCAAATACTCTTCATAGATGGAAGGGTCTTAAGGTGCTTTACCAAAATTGTGAATTTCATGACCCTGGGGTCTTACGTTTGCCCCTGGGGAGGGGGTAAACTTTACTATAGTTTATATAGGGAAATCACATTTTTGACTATTATTTGTTGGATTTGTATTGGAATTCATTCTTACTTGGTTCAAATTATCAGCATGGGATTACAGTTTGATGTTATGTACATGTTGGCCCTGGTTGACCCCCAGGGGCTGGTGGGTGGGGCCAAAAAGGGTCAAATTGACTGAAATTTTAAAAATCTTCTTATCTACTATATGTTAGAATCAAATACTCTTCATAGACTGACCCCATTAGGACTGATGGGTGGGGCCAAAAAATGTCAATTTATATGAGTTGGCCGAAATATTTCAAATCTCAGGTGACCGTTAACGCCCTTTGGGCCTCTTGTTCTTCATTCAATTTTCTGTCGAATCTCAGTTACAATAACATCAACAATTCATAGTGAAGTATGTTGTGATCATCAAAAAATATGTAAACCAACCCTGAACACATCGAGGTATATCCCAGGATAATGAACAGAATGCAGAGGAGTTTCACTGCCATCTCATGGTGGCTAATTAAGAGGGGAAATTTAGTGAATTTTTGAAAACTTCTTGGGCTTTATATATTCATAATATGTATATGATTGTATTCCTAAATGGATTTTTTGATTCAGCATTTTATTAAAAGGATCTTGACGGTCATTTATAATTCAATATTTCAATAATATTAATCTAAGCAGTTTCTTAGCTTTCATACTGATTCTGTGAACCTCTTGTAATTCAATGAAGTATCTGAAATGTTAAGCAATGCTGATTTGAGGGTATCATATACTTGTCGCAGTAATGCAGAAACTACTGGTTTTCACTAAAGTTATGAATTCATGTTTTTAACCCCAAATTCCTATGTGTAATATTTTTAGATCACCCGATCATCATGGATAAAAATCTCAAATGCTGTAGTGTGTCTGTAAACAATTTCCATTTTCTTTTTCTTGGAAATCTTGAAATAAAATTTTGCAGAAACCTTCCATGGCCAAAGCTCACCCAAAGGGTCTTACACTATTTGCTTTATCACCTTTATCACCCTGTGCCTGGGTGGACATCGTATAAACTTTACTATAGAACAAATTAAAGAAATAGTGTGGATATGGTAAACTTTACTATCGAACAAAGAAATCATGTGGATAGGGTAAACTTAACTATAGAACAAAGAAATCATGTGGATATGGTAAACTTTACTATCGAACAAAGAAATCATGTGGATATGGTAAACTTTACTATAGAACAAAGAAATCATGTGGATAGGGTAAACCTTACTATATAACAAAGAAATCATGTGGATATGGTAAACTTAACTATAGAACAAAGAAATCATGTGGATATGGTAAACTTTACTATCGAACAAAGAAATCATGTGGATATGGTAAACTTTACTATAGAACAAAGAAATCATGTGGATATAGTAAACTTAACTATAGAACAAAGAAATCATGTGGATATGGTAAACTTTACTATAGAACAAAGAAATCATGTGGATAGGGTAAACCTTACTATATAACAAAGAAATCATGTGGATATGGTAAACTTAACTATAGAACAAAGAAATCATGTGGATATGGTAAACTTTACTATCGAACAAAGAAATCATGTGGATATGGTAAACTTTACTATAGAACAAAGAAATCATGTGGATATAGTAAACTTAACTATAGAACAAAGAAATCATGTGGATATGGTAAACTTTACTATCGAACAAAGAAATCATGTTGATATGGATATGGTAAACTTTACTATAGAACAAAGAAATCATGTGGATATGGTAAACTTAACTATCGAACAAAGAAATCATGTGGATAGGGTAAACTTTACTATAGAACAAAGAAATCATGTGGATATGGTAAACTTTACTATAGAACAAAGAAATCATGTGGATATAGTAAACTTAACTATAGAACAAAGAAATCATGTGGATATGGTAAACTTTACTATCGAACAAAGAAATCATGTTGATATGGATATGGTAAACTTTACTATAGAACAAAGAAATCATGTGGATATGGTAAACTTAACTATCGAACAAAGAAATCATGTGGATAGGGTAAACTTTACTATCGAACAAAGAAATCATGTGGATATGGTAAACTTTACTATCGAACAAAGAAATCATGTGGATATGGTAAACTTATAGAACAAAGAAATCACATGTCCATGGGCCCTTTAATTTGTATCATTCACAGTATTGCATTATGTGGCAGGACCATTTTTGACCCTTTGTGGCCTTACACTTTCCAAATGTATTCAACTTTATTTTTTTTTTTTTTTTTTTACAGATTCTGAACCATCAAAATGTCTTGGGACTCTTACATCGACAACTTGCTTGCCCAAAGCAAGGATGCATCTGGAACTGCTCATGCAGACAAGGCATGCATTATAGGAATCGATGGAGGTGCTCCATGGACCACTGATAGTCATGGGTGTGCATTGAAACTTCAAGGGACTGAAGGAGCCGAAATTGCAAAATGTTTTAAAGCCAAGGATTTTACACAACTCATGGCTAACGGTGTTAAAGCTGAGGGTAAAAAATATCAGTTTCTTCGGGAAGAAGATCAAAAAATTGTTATGTGTAAAAAGAAAGGAGAAGGTGCATTAACAATCCAATGCTCGAAGACAGCACTTGTTGTTGGACATTGCCCGGAGGGAGGTCAGCAGGGTAATACTAATAAGGGAGTGGCAGTGATCGCAGAATATCTTGAGAGTATGAATATGTGATTACATCTGAGAAATTCCTGATCGCTGTTAGTACGCGTTAACCATATGATGATGCTGAACTCATCTAAAGAAGTAATCATTTTGCACACAAATTTAACTTTTATCTCTATAATTATTATTCATTCTGTATTTGAAGTTCACAAAAGTTACCAACTGATATGATTTTCTAGAAGAGGAATACTTTCTTAGATGTTGCTGGCTGAATAGGAACTTTGAGGACTGATTGCTCCTGCTTCGGTAAATGGAAATATGTGAACTGCAAATCGGCAAATAATGTATATTGACTTTAGAAACTCTTCAAGTTCAGCTGCTTAATAAACTCCTTATGCTGTCAAATGTAGATTTGTTGTGTTCTTCACAATCCTTGATATGATAACGCACAAATGAACGAAAGAGAATTAGAGGACAATACAACAACGTGGCACTTCTGACAATGAAGATTGAGTTAAAAAATCTAAGGGAAATTTTGACTACAGTGACTAAGTAATTTGATCAAAGATTCCAAATAGGTGGAAAATTTAACATTGACAAATCCAGTGCTATAACAGACATAATTATTCTCTTCTAAAGATTAAAAATCATGCTGTTGTTTGTCCAGCATAAGCTAATAAAAGGTAGCATCCCATTTAGTGTGATTTATAATTATTTAACAAATTTTATACTTATATAATGGGAATGGTTAATTTCAATTCCTTTGCAAATAAAAAGCTCTACAGGAAATACTATTCTAAGGGCACTGTGAATTCCAAAATTAGCTCACCTGGACCGAAGGGCACTGTGAATTCCATAATTAGCTCACCTGGACCGAAGGTCCGGTGAGCTTATGCCATGGTGCGCGCGGCGTCCGTCGTCCGTCAACATTTGCTTCAAATCGCTATACTACTAGTCAAAAAGTTCTTTAATAGCGCAATAGGGGAAATTGAGGAAATTCCTTAAAATCGCTACTTGTCATAAAGTTATGAATGGATTTGAACCCAATTTGGTCAGAAACATCCTTCAGGGAAGGGGAACAGATTTTGCATAAATGGTGACTCTGACCCCCAATGCAAGGGGCCAAAGGGGTGGGGCCTAATGGGGAAATAGAGGTAATTCCTTTAAATCGCTACTAGTCATAAAGTTATGAATGGATTTGAACCCAATTTGGTCAGAAAAATTCTTGGGGGAAGGGGAACAGATTTTGCATAAATGGTGACTCTGACCCCCGAGGGGCCAAAGGGGGGCATGGCCCCATATGGGAAATAGAGGTAATTCCTTTAAATCACTATAGCTACTAGTCATAAAGTTATAAATGCATGTTGTAAACTCAGAGAGTCTGGACTTCATTATTTCTTTAAAGCAGTTGGGATCCCACCGCTATAACCATATATATAGCATTGTTTGAGGTTAACAAACAAAAGGAATTGAACATGAACATTATTTTGACATTTGGTCAAATACAACCAGGTGAGCGATACAGGCCCCATGGGCCTCTTGTTATTCTATTGCTAAATGTTTCAAATCAGTAGACTGAACTTTGCTGTATAGCTAGCTCAAAGTAACAAGCTATTGTTATACAATTTTCAGTGCTTTTAAATGCCGTTTCAAGATTTCAAAATGTGATGGGTCTATATTTTGTTTACAAAGTTTGCTACTGGTGGCCAAGGTAAAGCAAGGATAAAACAAGACGGATGCTCAGAGTGTTTTTTTCTCTAAGTTTGTGGCCAAATCTAGTGCAAATTGCCAATACACTTGCTCTGTTATTTCCTCGTGAATATAGACGACCATACTTCAACATAAATAATATGTAGAAAAAAAATTAACATTTGTATTTGTTATATTTCATAACATCTCCCTGAAACTGTGAAAAGGGTTGTAGAGCCAACGCCGGCTATATAAGTGGCTGGAGTACTGGGTCCCTGAGCTAGATGTCCGGAGATATGCAGGGTGATTGAAGTAAGGTATAATGCAAAGTAGGAAGAGTCGATCACAACAGTCAAAGGAGACCTCAATAGTTAATTTTTATTGGACCAATAAAATTGAACCATTGATGAGGTCTCCTTTAACTGTTGTGATTGACTCTTCCTACTTTGCATCTCCCTGAAACTGTTTTGGATATAGAATTTATCTTACCCAAATTGTAACAGGTTCCTTGTTACCGAATCGCCATTTGAAGTGACTATCTCATATCTATATCATTATAAATGCAAATGTGATAATGTGATGTAATGAGAGCAGAATGCGAGGAATTGGGACACAGCTATAGTTATGAGCCCTGGTGGTCCTTGGTCCGAGGGTCATTAGCTCTGGCGGCCCTCGACCCTTGGTCTGAGGGTCATTAGCCCCGACCACCCTGGGTCTGAGGGTTATTAGTCCTGATGATGGCCCTCTGTCTTTGGTCTGAGGGTCATTAATTGGCCCTCGGACCTTGGTCTGATCATGAGGGTGCACATGACGCAAATGTTTGGCACTGGGGTTGAAGGTCAATGTGATCTGTAAGCGGAGTACAGATACATTAACACAATTTAGTTTTGAGATTTAGAACCATGTGATGACTACCGGGGGGATAATGGTGGTTTAGGTTGATCATGTACATATTTGGTACACACGTTACTTGTTAAGACGGATCAAATTTAACTAATTAGGTCACCGGATCGGAGACAAAGTCCCACATACCAATATTGGAGCTGTAGCATGCTGGTATATGAAGGGCTATCAAGTTTGTTCAAGCGGATGACCTTGACCTTAAAGGTCACAGGGGGCAAATATGGTAAAAATCTTTAACAACCTCTTCTCGATAACCAAAAGGTCCAGAGACCCAATATTAAGTCTAGCATGCTGTGATGATGGGCTACTAAGTCTGTTCAAATGGATAACCCTGACCTTCAAGGTCACAGGGTCCAACTATGCTAAAATCTTTAAATAACTTCTACATGGCCAAGATACTCAAAACTGGTTTGTAGCATTCATTGATAAAAGATTGTTAAATAGATGACAACCTTCATTCAACATCCCACAGGCCTCTTCATCACTAGCAATTCATTGCAAGTACCTTAAGTTTCCACTAGCAGACTTTATAACTGCAGTGTTTTCATTAATTTCGCTGCAAAATAAAGAAAATACAGGAATCATACAATTAATCGGAAAGATTTCATTCCTCTTAAAAGTATAATTTTGAAAGTTGGTATCTATTTTGCACTCAAATTTTCACTATTTTGCTCCTGAAGCACATATATGAACAAATAGCATGGGAAACACTAGCAAAAAATTGAGAGTATACAAAATTTTAATCAGCATTTCTGCAATTTAACTGGCATTTTGCTTCTTATAAAGAGTTTATTTCGAATCCTGTAGGGGGATGGAGATGGATCTGTTTACAGTTGGAAGGTTAATTTAATGTAGGCTTATCGTAACACTTTGGTTTCCCCGCAATAATCTCTGTTCTTATGGGCTTGTCATGTCCAGCGATATGTTCTTAAGGAATGAAATTGCTGCAAGGTAGACATCCAGGGTTTTATTTACATTCATTAGCTCGCATGGCACAAAGTGCTAGTGAGTTTATGACAAGGTGGACGTCCACCATCTGTCCGCCTATCAAATTTCTAGAAAAAAGATATAAGCAAGAACTCAAATTTGGCCAGGAAGTATATTGGGAAGATACTTTGACCTATTTTCAAGGTCACAGGGGTCAAACATGACAAAAGCTTCAAGATTTTTCCAGTTCCAGAAGACCCAGAGACCTGATATGTTGGTAATGGGCACTTATACGGAAGAGGGATATAAAGTTTCCTCATATAAATGACCTTGATTTATTTTGAAGGTCACACTGACATAATAGTAAAAAAAAAATCTTTGAAGCTTCTTAAGTTCTTTAAAGACCAAGGGCGCTCATCTTTTGGCGAGACGTTTCCTGCTATGGAGTGCTAAGAAATGTCCTTGTATTAATGACCTTGACCTATTTTTGAGATCACATGTACAGTGCTCAAATAATTTGGAAATTTCAGGAACCTTTTTTAGGTCACCTGAGACAAAGTCTCAAGTGACCTATTCTAATCCGCTTTTGTCCGTCGTCGTGCGTCGTCCGTCGTGCGTCCGTAAACAATTTACATTTTCGACTTCTTCTCCAAAACCCCTAAACCAAATTCAATGAAATTTGGCAGGAAGCTTCTATGGCTAAAGGTCAACCAAAATTGTAAATTATATGGTCCCCACCCCCCAGGGGCCTCAGGAGCAGGGCTAAAAAGGGTCAAATTGACTAAAACTTCAAAAATCTTCTTCTCTACTCTCAGATATGGTGGAATCAAACACTCTTCATAGATGGAAGGGTCTTAAGGTGCTTTACTAAAATTGTAAATTTCATGACCCAGGGGTCTCACGTTTGCCCCTGGGGAGGGGGTAAACTTTACTATAGTTTTATATAGGGAAATCACATTTTTGACTTTTATTTGTTTTATTTCTATTGGAATTCATTCTAATTTGGTTAACATTATCAGCATGGGATGACAGTTTGATGGCATGCACATGTTGGCCCTGACTGACCCCCCAGGGGCTGATGGGCGGGGCTAAAAAAGGCCAAATTGACTGAAATTTCAAAAATCTTCTTCTCTACTCTCGGATAATATGGAATCAAATACACTCCATAGATGGCAGGGTCTGAAGGTGCTTTACCAAAATTGTGAATTTCATGACCCCGGGGTCTCAAGTTTGCCCCTGGGGAGGGGGTAAACTTTACTATAGTTTATATAGGGAAACAACATTTTTGACTTTTATTAGGTCACCTGAGACAAAGTCTCAAGTGACCTATTCTAATCCCCTTTTGTCCGTCGTCGTGCGTCGTCCGTCGTGCGTCCGTAAACAATTTACATTTTCGACTTCTTCTCCAAAACCCCTAAACCAAATTCAATGAAATTTGGCAGGAAGCTTCTATGGCTAAAGGTCAACCAAAATTGTAAATTATATGGTCCCCACCCCCCAGGGGCCTCAGGAGCGGGGCTAAAAAGGGTCAAATTGACTAAAACTTCAAAAATCTTCTTCTCTACTCTCAGATATGGTGGAATCAAACACTCTTCATAGATGGAAGGGGTCTTAAGGTGCTTTACCAAAATTGTAAATTTCATGACCCAGGGGTCTCACGTTTGCCCCTGGGGAGGGGGTAAACTTTACTATAGTTTATATAGGGAAATCACATTTTTGACTTTTATTTGTTTTATTTCTGTTGGAATTCATTCTAATTTGGTTAACATTATCAGCATGGGATGACAGTTTGATGGCATGCACATGTTAGCCCTGACTGACCCCCCAGGGGCTGATGGGCGGGGCTAAAAAGGGCCAAATTGACTGAAATTTCAAAAATCTTCTTCTCTACTCTCGGATAATATGGAATCAAATACACTCCATAGATGGCAGGGTCTGAAGGTGCTTTACCAAAATTGTGAATTTCATGACCCCGGGGTCTCAAGTTTGCCCCTGGGGAGGGGGTAAACTTTACTATAGTTTATATAGGGAAATCACATTTTTGACTTTTATTTGTTTTATTTCTGTTGGAATTCATTCTAATTTGGTAAACATTGTCAGCATGGGATGACAGTTTGATGGCATGCACATGTTGGCCCTGACTGACCCCCAGGGGCTGATGGGCGGGGCTAGAAAGGGCCAAATTGACTGAAATTTCAAAAATCTTCTTCTCAAGACCAAAATAATTTGGAATCAAATACTCTTTAAAGTTGGAAGGGTCTTAAGATGCTTTACTAAAATTGTGAATTTCATGACCCAGGGGTCTCAAGTTTGCCCCTGGGGAGGGGGTAAACTTTACTATAGTTTATATAGGGAAATCACATTTTTGACTTTTATTTGTTTCATTTCTATTGAAATTCATTCTAATTTGGTAAACATTGTCAGCATGGGATGACAGTTTGATGGCATGCACATGTTTGCCCGGACTGACCCCCAGGGGCTGATGGGCGGGGCTAAAAATGGTCAAATTGGCTGAAATTTCAAAAATCTTCTTCTAAAGACTGAAATAAGGTAGAATCAAATACTCTTCATAGTTGGAAGGGTCTTAAGGTGCTCTACTAAAATTTATTGATTTAGTGACCCGGGGGTCATAAGTTTGCCCCTGGAGAGGGGTTAAATTTTACTATAGTTTGTTTAGGGAAATTACATTTTTGACTGATTTGTTTGATTTCTATTGGAATTCATTCTAGCTTGGTTAACATTTTCAGCATGGGATGAAAGTTTGATAATATGCATATGTTGGCCCTGACTGACCCCTGAGGGCTGATGGGCCGGGGCCAAAAAGGGTAAATTAAATTAACTGAAATATTTCAAATCTCAGGTGACCGTTAAGGCCCATGGGCCTCTTGTTTCCAGTTCTGGAAGACCAAGAAACATGGCGAGTTGACAGTAGGTACCTGGTACACAGTGGTATGCAATACAAGCTCCACATATAAATGCCCATGATCTATTTTCAATGTCAAAGGGCTCAAATATGTTACAAACTTCAAGAATCCTAAAGTTCCGGAGGGCTGATATTTTGCCAGCAGGTAAGTATACCTTTGGCAAAGTGGTATAAAGTGTCCTCATAAAAATGACCTTGACCTGTTTTCAAGGCCACCTGATCAACAACATGCTTCACATCGAGCATCGCAAGGAAACATAAATGGTTTCACATTATGTTTGATTTAACAGAAACACCAACAGAGTTCATTGGTATTTCAATAACATTTACTGACTGGACAAAGCAAAACCCTGTAAGAGAATCATTTCACCTGTTAAAAAATTCTATACCATAAATAATATAAAACATATAGTACAGACAAGGTAAATTGTCGAAATGTAATATATTAAATGATATTTTACAGTCAACATGGAAATTGGAAAAAATAATTTTGCCATTCTTAACTGGCTATGTGAGCGATTCGGGCCTTCCGTCAAGCGTCCATCCGTTTGGCGTCAACTTTTTCCTTTAAAGAGCTTCTTCTCCATAAACATGATGCATATAGACCTGATAGGCGACAGGCTATCAAGTTTGTCCAAGTCAATGACCTTGGCCTACATTTAGGTCACGGGTCTAAAAGACCGAAGGGTCAGGATGATCTATAATCATCATGCTTCTTTGTACATGTGCGCCATGCGTAAACTTTTCACATTTCAAATTTCTTCTTCAATTCCAATAGTGGGATTGAGCTGGAAGGATCTTGCGTTGGTCCTGACCAAGTGTTGTTATTGTTCAGGTCGGTCAGAAATCCAAGATGGCCACCATGACGGCCATCTTGAAAAACACATTTTAAACTTCTCCAGTTCCACTGGTGCCATTGAGCTTTAAATTGGTGAGGATGTTAAGGAAGGAGAGCCAACAAAGTGTTGTCATTTTTCAGCCTCGTTAAAACTTTGACATGGCAGTCACAGTGGCCATTTTGTAACATGATTGCGCAATCATGGTTTTCCTGAACAAACACGTATTTCAAACATTCTCAAATTCCACCAGTGGGATTCAGCTCAAATATACCAGAAATGATCCTGAGATAATCTTAATCAAGTGTTGTTATTTTTCGGGTTGATCCAAATTCCAAGATGGCCACCATGGCCAACAGTGCCACTATACTCGCTACAGAGAATGTATACTACAATAGCATAAAGTATAGAGGTCTTTAATTTAGAGTCGGATGACCGTTAAAGCCCTTGGGCCTCTTGTTTAAAACAACTGCCTGTAGCATGTTTTTTCGAATGAATGACTTTGACCTTCATTAAAGGTCATAGGGGTCAAATATGCTAAAAGCTTTAAATGACTTCTGGATAACCAAGTGGCCCAAAGACTCAATATTTTGGTTTGTAACGTGTTCTGATGAAGGGTTGCAAAGTTTGTACAAATGGATGACCTTGACCTTCAAGGTCACAGGTCAATTATGCTAAAATCTTTGAATTACTTATTTTCACTAATGAAGAGGTCCTTAGAAATGATAATGGGCTTGTAGCATGCCGAGATGAAGGGTTTCAAAGTTTGTTTAAATGGACCTGATA